>NC_085001.1:9978056-10260556 GCF_963854185.1 Sardina pilchardus
CTAAACAGACAGACAGTAACACAAATGTGAAGCTTTCTCGCGACTGGAAACCAGTTCATCTGGGATTGGTCTCAAAGAACACAAGGAGACAAAAGGGTGGAACCCTTACTGACTCATGCACCATATCAAATGTTAATCAACATAGAGAGGGGCCATTTCCTAAACGTACTGTTCTGAGACTCAACTCCCTCGACTAGTTTGTCTTATTTCATCCTGCTTACATTCATCAGTGAGCTTCACGTCTTCCTGTCCTGTCTGATATTTCACCAGTGGAAGAGTAGCGATCAGGAGAATTCGCGGTCCTTTTGATAGGACAGGCTGATTACTGTGATCTTAAAGTAGGGTTCAGACCAAAGATTCCCGACGAGACGAGACGAGACGAACCGTGACGTTCTAAAACCTTGCGACTGCGACTCAACATGTTAAATGCTCTGCGACGGCTTGCAACTATATGTGCAACTTCTAATTCACACCGCTGCAACTCAGTCTCGTCGCGTCGGGAGTCTTTGGTGTGAATTGGGCTTAAAAAGTGCATGATATTGCTATTTGTACATAAATTCTTTGCTGCACCCTCCAGCAGCCTGGACAGTGTGATTGCAGCCCCTCGATCTCACTCCCCTGCGCCCCTCCCCACAGCCCAGGTAATAACGAGGCAACACCTATGATGACCTGACCTGCAGGTATGACATGCGTGAGTGAGATGGGTACACCACTGAAGATTTGAAATGAGTGGTTGCGACATGTTTTGAAGTACTGTAGCTTGGATTTCCCCCCTGAAATAGGACTCAGGGTGAGTGGGGCCACACTCCCCCATCACCACCTCTCTGTCCCCCTGCCCAGGAGGAGGCCACGGGAGCTTGTTGCGGAGTGATGTTCAGGGTGTTTGACTTACATAACGCCGGTTTTGTAACAATCTGCGCCCTGCTCTTTGCATTAAGCGAGCTAATGCGCTACACTCCCATTCAGTCCAAGGTCATTCTCCGAAACACACGCCTCCTCGCTTTTTCAAGTTAGCCGCCGCCGCTACCTGAGGTATTCATTTTAGGCCGGTGTCAGGACTGCCGCTTCAATTTCCACTTGTGAATTGCCGAAGCCACTGGACATCCTCCTCAAGTTAATGTCTGCTTTCCCAAGGGTGACACCAGTAAATTGCTGTGAGGCAGTACCGATCACCCGTTTCCCAGGGAGTGTCTGCACAATACCCGTGCTTTTACTGCTTGAGGGAACTTAGAAGTGATGCTAGCAACTGATGCCAGCTTTGACATCTGTTCTCGGCGTGTGAATCATTTGACTTGAAGTTAATGCGTGTTGACCTCACCCTTTGACACCCGCGGTCAATTTCCGTGATATGGCGCCCCCGTGATTGACAGGAGGCTATTGAGGCTTAGAGAGAGCAGTGAGTTATTTGGTGCAGTCACTTGGAGGCCTGGAGTATCCATACTGATGGAGAGTCTGATGACATCACCATCACTATGGGGCTCTATCAGATAATAATGGATACACACACACACACACACACACAAACATACACACACACGCTAAATTTGGGCCCTATGACAGATAATCATTTTGCCCCCCCCCCCCCCCCCAAAAAAAAAAATATATAGTAGCCCTTCCCTTCCTAGCGGCACCCATGCACACACACACACACACACACACACACACACACAGGGCTAGACAATTTGGGCCCTATGACAGACAATAATTTTGAGCCCCTCCAATAACTTACAGTATTATCAGGAGGTGGGGCTCTCTAGGGGCCCCTTGTCAGTGTTGGGCCCTTAGAATCTTTCCTAGATTCTTAGAACCCCTCTTAGAGCCCCTGCACACACACACACATACACATACACATACACACACCCTCATGCACCATTGAAAAGATAGGTAAAGCACGTCACCTGGTGACTTGAGGCAGCCATCTTACGAGCACTCCAGTAAAATGCAGTCTGCCGGCCGGGCACATAGAAGAGTGTTTATGAAAACATTTGTCCTTACGCCTAATTTCACACATCACAACACTTCTCTAGCAGCAACAGTGGTGCCGCTTGACACATTAGTGCGTGCCAAGTGGTGGGGGTGTGGTGTGGTGCGGTGCGGTGCGGTGCGGTGTGGTGCGGGGGAGGGGCGATGATGGGCTCCATGGGCAGTGGTGATGAACAACAGGCACCAGAGCATTTGTTTTGAACGCAGCCCAGCTTCCTCCGTCCATCCCAGTATAACACCCCAGGAGAACACACTGACCACCGATCCGGCTCTCACCAACCGCGTGGGCATATTATTACTTCTCAAATGTTCAGAGCGCAGAAATAACTTCAGATTAAAATTGCATGGACAACCCATAAGGCAACAGCTCCACACAAAGTCTTCGTGACAAAACACTCTTCCCTTCCACATACACACACACACACACACGCACATGCACACACACATATACACACACACACACACACACAATTCCCTGCTGACAGTGTACGTGTAGCTTCCTAGAATTCTGGCGGGGCACTTTGACATTTCATGTACATTGTTAAGACGAGACAAGACACTTTTTTGCCACCTCCCAGGAGACGGCATGGCACGGCTTCCCCCTCACGCCAGACGCCATGACTGACAGGCTCTGGCAGCCCGCAGTCGCACACATCCAGCTGGGACCCTTGGGTGCAGGGGGGCAACCGTTCCACACACACAGGGAGTATCCAACAGCCTGAGAGGCTGACGGTGGGGGTGGATGTATAATGTACTGTTTAATATGCTGGAGCTAGCGGAAGCGCATACGCGGCCGGAATGATATTGCAAGATTATCAGTCAAAGCTGCCAAACTAACACTAAGAGAGCTGGTTGGTCAGAGACATTTTTTGAAGATATTGGGATCTACATCAAAGGGTATTCAGTTTAATTGCTTGTTTTGGGGCGATTTGTGCTACGCACGAAATCTCTTCAAGATATAATGCGTGCTACCTCTTAGGACATCATCTGTCTGGAGAGTCCAGACTTGATTAAAGAGTGTTTTTAATCCTTTCATATTAAGAAGATTTTAAATGTAGATTTGGTTTGTACTTCACAAGGTGTAGCAGCAGGGTTCTTCCAGGATTGCCCCTGAGATAAAATGCAACATTTGCATGGAGGGAATCGTGCAACGCTTACACTTATTCATTTTGAGGCCACTTTTACTCCAAACCAACTTACAGTACAGGAAGTGACAAGCATGCAATAGAGGCGAGTGCACCTCTATGTACAATATCACCTGAATGTCAAAAGAAATTGTGGGCTATAGTTTTTCCCCTTATGAACAACAAAAGCACCCTCAAATACTTTAGGAATGCTACATTAAAGAATAACGGCCATTGATTCAGAGCAACAAAACGGAGCAAACTCGCCTCTAATCACTGTCACACAAGTTTGAAAACCTGTGATAATTGAACCCAAATTGACCAAAACTGCCTTTTTAAATGCGTAATTGCATGAAAAAGGCGCAAAAAAATGACCCGTACACACCTCAATAATGGACGTATGGGCTCTTCCAAATGGTTTGCCTGCATTATGATCGTCACAGAAGGAAAAATAGAGCTGTAGAAAGAAGAGTAGAAAAAGTCTGATTGGGAGACTTCACAAAGATGGGGAAAAAAAAGGATACAGTCAGATTGGTGACCAATTAAAATTCTCAGCAACACAGCAACAGGAGTAATCAGGAGACTCATGATGATAAGCCGTTGGGCTCATCAGAAGCACACTGGCCACTTCCTACAGCCAAATGAGGCCACGGACAGTGTGCTTCTTGTACAATCTACTCTGACAAACAGATGGGACAGTGCTTCACACTTGGCCAAGAGTTTATCAATAGAAATCAGAGCTTCCGCGAGAGCTCAGGCAGTGCAAAGGACATTATTTCAACCTCTACGGATGGCATTCAAGGGGGAAAAAAAAACATTGTTTGCTCTTTGGCACAACACTGCAATATTATACTTTGCTGAAGAACATGAAAAGATGCAGGATGAATATTGGAAGCACATTCTTTGGTCAGATGAGACCGAGATCAGTTTGTTTGGCTTGGGTTCAGACTGTTTGGACTGAACATTCGGCCAGGACAAACCACAGTAGTGAGTGCAGAGTCCCTGACAGTGAAGCGTGGGGGTGGCAGAGTGATGATGTGGGGCTGCACGGGTGCAAAAGGTGCCGTGGAGATGACAAGGCTTGGCAGCCGCTTGGCAGAGGAGGAATATTCCAGCATGATAACGATCTAAAGCACGCTGCCAAAATGATGCAAGAGTTTCTGAAGAAGCAAAAAAGTCAAAACTATTGCCAGGCCTGACCATGCGAGTAGCCTGACTTGAGTAAAGCAGAGCGCCTTTAGGGTATATATATTTTAAAGAGAACGGTAGCGCAGTGTGGAAAAATGTACAGTAATTAGACTTTAAGGCTTCAGCTGTTAAATGTCTACGCCGGATGCTGTTGTTCTACTGGCTACCATTTAAAGAAATGTAAACATTACAGGGATGATCTCAGCTATTGTGTTTCTCCTGTCCATGACCTCTGAGGTCAACCTCCCTTAGGGAGTCTAGAGAAATAATGCTTTTTTCTTTATCACGACAGCTCTTTTATTTTCATTTTATGTAATCCTCATGAATATCCTGTTTATCCTATTTTAGTCCTATAAATAATGGTAAGACTTTATCTATGACAGACTTGTTGCTCTAATGCTCACCTAGGATGCTTGTGTCTCCAACATCGTAAATAAAGCTTTGTACTCTGCCATACACGGTCGGCTTGCCTGTGCGTTACATTTAGCCTCTTTTTGGAATATCACTTCATTTTTACCACAGCAGCAACATAGCCCATCCAGGACAACTGTCTCTGAAGAATGACAGAACATCTCTCCAGACATGTGGTCAACACTGGTGTCCCGCATACTGAGGATGACTGAGTCCACTATCCAAAATAAATAGACTTTAGGCTTCAAAAATAAATAGACTTTGAATTCATCATGTGCTCACACACAGGCCTCGGCATTGCAACATCAGGGAAGGGGTCTACCCAGAGTCTCTAAGGTGCCTGAGGAGATTTAATCATTGCACACAGTACTGTCTAACAGAAGGCCTACATGTATGAAGTCTGAATCCAATGAATCAAGTGAGATATTCATCAAACGTATCACTGACATAATCTCTCGTTCATTATGAATTCATGTGTTCAGTATGTAAACATTAGGAACTATGAGTTAATTTACTGCTTGTACCTTATGAATTCATCATGAGTTCATTATGCGCACATTGGGGATGAATCATTTACAACAAAGGAAAACACACTGATAACACCTACTAAATAAGACTCTATTAATGAGGAAAAGCACATTTGCTTAATCCTTAAGTAATGTTGAAAACATACTTCATAATGATGGATTAAGTGTTTGTTAATGCTTCACTAAAACTCAACCAATGCTAAATAGTGTACCGTTATTGGTGTTACCAGACAAACAAGTGTGAGCTCTAGGAGACCCATTGGTGATGCTGCATGTTGTCACTGCTGTTTAGCTTCAAAAGCACAGAAAAGGCATTAATTCATCTTACATTCGTTTCGCTCCATTTCATGCTAATATACTGTATCTACAGTAATTTCCCGCATATAAGCTGCAGCCTGCAGGACAGTGTTTTATGCAAGTTAAAAGAAGCATATTAACACCATAATAACTGCCCCCTTGTATTAACCTCATAGCTGAAGAAATTTTGCAAAATGTATAAGCCGCAGCTAATAGTCGGGAAATTATGGTATACCAGTACTAGCTTTTCAACCGCAAGTCATCTTGCCATCATGCCCTATTGCTGTTCATTACTGTGATTGTATTATACGAGACACATTGTTCAATGACTTGTCTTATGCCTTAGTTATCGGTATCACATAGTTAGTGAGAAGTGATGACTTTTTGTACACATACATGGTGGTGTTAATGCATAGTGGCTGCCTGCCTGAGTGCTCTGCATTGTAAGTGGTCTTAAATGTCACAACACTGCAAGGAGAGACTGAAGAATTTACCAAAGTTACTTTCAGGCTGACCTTACATTCTACACAGTCGTTGACACGCTCACAAACACTTTCTTTCCTCTCCTCAAGGGTTGTGTGGGAAAAAAAAAAGTGGACAGTTCTTCAGCAAATCCGGCACGCACACTCAGCACGACCCTTTAAGCTTATTGTTTCACAAGCGAGGCCATCTCGAGCGGTTGGAGCGCCTGATAGATTGACTAATCCATCTTCAGGACTGAGCCGGCCGTTTTAAAGCCCTCCGGCACATGGCGGCATCCGCCAGACACGTACGTATGCTCCTCAGCATGGCCCCAGTACACACATAAAGAACTTACGGCTGGAGAGAATACTGCAGCGTGGACCCACAGGAGCTCCGCAGACTAGCATGAGCCCCATCGCTTGTTCAGTCCACAAGACAAGACAAGAAATATTTGTATATATATATATAAGCCAAGGTGATATTTAGATATCATATTTATATATAAGTCAAGGTGATAATAGTTCAAAGACTTCATTTGTCCATACATACTCTCCCCCACTGGAAATAAAATGCTAAACTACTTACAAATACAGTATGAACCATTGTCCGGATATTTGAATTCAGCCACTGCTGTATATAAGATGTTCGGATGGACGTACTATATGTGGGGGAATGAATGGTGAGGATTATGGTTCTGCTGCCAGAGTGTGCTCCTTATTAAAATACTCCACCAAGATAATCATTCATCTCTTATTTATAGTCAGAACACTCATGCATGAGAGTGACCAATCATTGCCGCTAATGCACACACAGATATAAACATAATATATATATACACACACACACACACACACACACACTGTAGGGAGAAAACTGGCCAGTCCAGAAAATAATTGGCCTTCTTTCTGAAGATGTTGCAAAACATCACTCAGGGAAGCTTTGTAATTAAGATGAAATAATTGGGCTTGATGAATGGAAGGGGGGCATTTTAAAGCTGGTGTGTGTTTTTGTCCTGCTGTGGAAGAGATTATCAAGTCTCTGAACGCAATATGACATCACAGCAGCGGGGTGGAGATGAGTGAGTCACCCAAAGTCGGCGCCATTGTCTGTCATCTCTCTGCCAGCTCCTCCAAACATTTATGAGCGTTCAATGTTTTCTTTTTGCTCCTGGTTTAGGAGAAACAAAACTGTTTCTCTTGTTGACTGTCGGGAAGGTATTTTGTGAAAGTAGGTCTCCTAATTCATATTTTAGGCCTTGTAATTCATATTTCATTGCACATAAACTTATAAAGCACTATGTAGCTTTATCTCGCGCTTGTCATATGTGCATGTGTAAATCAGTTGTGCAAAATGGAGTTGGATGCTGGATACAATACTCTGACATGCTCATCTATGCTTTTATCTGCTATTACTGTTTGGTTTTTGTTTATGTAAAGCACGCTGAATGACCTCTGTGTATGAAATGCGCTATATAAATAAACTTGACTTGACTTGACTTGACTTGTGCAAAATGGAGTTGGATGCTGGATACAATACGAACCCTTGGGTGGTGCGTATTTTGTGTCTCCATTTGATTTTAATCAATCATAAATTGGACATTTTACTTGAATATATTTTACATTCTATTTGTTTAACGTCATTCATCTGATTCTCATGATAATGTCGGCCTATACTATCATTCTGCCTTAATGGTGAATGGCCAGTTCTGTTGCTATTGCCACTATGTTGACGGGAGTAATCAAGCAGGATTGTTCTTGACTTGTCAAGAGAAATATCTTTGCTAATAGAGTACAGTAATGTGTTTTCCCACCGGCTTTAATCTTCTTGGGTTGGCATCTAGTAATGCACCTTTGCCTTATCTTGTCTTTATCCATTTGAGTAGTTAAGGGAGGATAGTATACAACCAAAAAGTGTTTTGTGTTTTCCTTTGACGTGTACTGCTTTACATTGTGTCTCCTTTACTGGGGACATGAGAAAGGCAGCTCTTCCCAGCCCTGCCAGCATGGGCCACCATGTTATCTCCCGTTTGCAAAGGATGGATTGGGAACACAATCACACTTTATCTGAATGTGTTTACACAGGCAATTCAGAAAACTAGACATCATTGTGTTTAGTATGAAACAAAAAGACAAGGTTTCTTGTCATGCAATTGTTTCTTAAAAGTCAAGGAATGGTTTGAAGTATCTCTGGGTTTCTTTGAAGTGGGTAAAGCTGTAGCTGGTTTATACAATATAATCTATAACGTGTGTAATGTGCCTTGAAGTGTATAACAATTAAACAGGTGCACAGTACTACAGCACAGCTTGGGAAAACAAAAGCACATTGTGAAGCCGTAAGCATCTTCGGACATCGTGAGTGGTTGACAAATGATGTATGTTTCCATCTGGGGTCCTATTTTGATGGCTTAACCTCTGTGTGATGTGTTGACCTTATTGACTACACTAGATCGGGGGAGCTCCTCTAAGGATCTGACACAGATCTAGTGTGCAGAGCCGCCTGGGCAACACTCACATATGCACCTGCACCAGGACTTGTCATTCAACGAGGCCAACACTCCTGCTATGCACTCACTGTTTAAAGAAGAAATCTGTCCATGCACGCCACTCAAAGCACTTTTTATGTCAAGCTGCTGCGCAAATAGGAAAGATGGGTGCTCAATCAAATGCTACTTGTTTCAGGCTAGAAAAAAATATGATAAAAAGCACATTAAGCAATCGTTTTTGTCTCCTTGCATCGTTTGTGATCACTGCTCGGATTTTCTAGTGGTTCCCATGGGTTATTATATAGCCATGAGCTGCGCAAAAAAAAAAAAGAAAATGTGCAGGTATCAGAAAATGCTCGGTTTAGCATAACAATGAACCTCACGCAGTGTCTAAGAGGCAAGGGTAACAGTCATGACCTTGATAGTTATAAAGTCTGGGCACAACGGAAGTTTAAGGAAGTGTATTTTCTTGGGGGAGAAGGAACCCATTATGCATTTGAAACAGTCTGAAGTGGGTAAAAATCATTCTACTATTAACTTTATGGCTCCAGGAGTCACCATAATTGTACTGCATAAAAGATATCCATCTGTTGCCACAAGTGGCAAATTAAACTGCCATTCCGATGAGTTGGCACTTAACAAGGTATGCTAAAGGTCAGTGCCCTAACTTGTTCCACCAGCCTGTCTATCTCACCAGAAGTACTACGGTGTCCAACAAGACCATTCTCCAACGTTCTCCTCTCCACTGTAAGGGTTTGCGCAGAAAATCAGAACAATTGGTGCAGTCTTCAAACTCCAAAAAAACATGTTCTTGGAAATCAAAGTAGCACTTGTCCTATTCCGCTCAGAGACAGGGCTGTCTGTCTCTGTGCGAGTCCTGTTCCGTCACCCTTTAGTGTGCTGTAAAGCCTATCAGATCTATGAGGAACAGTATAAAAGCAGGGGAAGGGAAATGGGCATGCTGCAGGAATACGAAAGTAGCAGGTAGCAATTGGTCCCATCGGGCCGCGGCTGATATAGGGAATGTTCTGTGAGTCTGTCCTCTAACTTACACGTGTCACAACGACTGTCAGTGAAACTGCACAGTCACATCAATCACGCCTGTCAAATCTTCACAGTGCACCTGGGAAGGTGACATTAGCCAACGCCAGCAGTGAGTTAACACCCACCGCAGGAATAATAACATAAAAACTCTGTCAGACTGTGTAAAGAAATGCGTGATGTGTTAAACCTCCCAAAAATGTATTCCACCTCAGCAAATGTGCTGGGAGGTAAGCATGAGGTGAATAGGGATCTCTGAACACTAAGACACAATATCCATTACCGATAGGATAGCATAAAATCAAACTGACCAAATCAGACATATAGTTACTGTATTTGAGAGTGCATGACAGTAAATAAACCAACTAACTATCTAACAGTGTGTGTGTGTGTGTGTGTGTGTGTGTGTGTGTGTGTGTGTGTGTGTGTGTGTGCGTGCATGTGCGTGCATGCGTGCGTGTGTGCGTGTGTGCGTGTGTGCGCGCGCGTGTGTGACTGTGACTGTGACAGACTTACTAACTAACAACAGCTGATTAATATTCAGCAAACTCTCTTCGGCCCAGACTTTTGACCTTCTTAATGCCTGAGAACAGTGAATTTTTCCAGGTGATTTTCTTTTAAAACAAATGACATTGTTTCCACCAAGCTACCCAAATTGAATACGGTCTAGCACAATAAAGAACCTTCTTTTGAACCTTCTTTCCCAATGAGCCAGAAACTTTCATGTCCGTGTAAAAAATTCAGGATGTATTTTTAGCGATGCCTCTCACATATGCTGAGCGCCTCTGAGAAGCAGACAGAAATATAGACACAAGGGCTGAGAGGGAACCTAAATCAGAATCAAAGTAGCCTAAATCCATTCAATCCTCCTTTGGTGCCCAAATCGTGAGGTCTAGGTATAGGAGGACCAGTGGTGAATAATTGGGCCCTTGGTATTTACTGTTTCAATTACTGTAATGTGATGTAAAAGCTGAGGCTCGGAGGGCATTTGATTTAAAATACTTAGGAGCATAAAACAAATACAGTGCCCTGGGCCTTTGCGCTACTGTGAAAAGGAGGGACCCAAGCAGAGAGAGAGAGAGACAGATCGCAAGGCAGACAGACAGACGGGACGAGGGAGAGACAGGCGCACGGGGAGGGGGGAGAAGCAAGAGCTGTTTTCGTAGCAGCTGCATTCAAATTAAGTGTGAAATGAGATCAGGTAAAGTACGCACATAAAGGGCTGTCGAACTGACAACCATCCATGAGAAAAACACTTATTGGTCCACTCGGTGGGAAGAAAACAGGCGAACAATTAGACATGCCATGGCTTCAATTAGAGATCAGTGAAACAAATAAACCCAAAACCATCCATCCAAAAGGCCTTTGTCATTACAGAGGTGTGGTATAGTTCCACGTAAAGAAGACAAATTGCTCAGCTCTGGAGGGCACTCAAGGTAATTGGCTCTTTGAACCAGACATTGTTTTTTCGGTCCAATTTCCGGCGCTTCCTCTCCCGCCGAAATTCTTGTTTGCATCCAGCTGAACTGAGAATTGGTTTCACCCCGGTGGCGGTGTCGTCCGCGAGCCAGGCGGACGGACGGACGGAGGGGCAGGATGGCCACACAGCTGCTGGGCCGTGGAGCATGGAGGCTGTCCTCGGCGGCTCCATCTGTCCGCGCCTGTGGCAGGTGAGGCGAGGCGACGCGGCGGTCAGCCCTCCGAGATTAAAGTGGGAGCGGTCACCAGGCTCCGTGGTCACTTTCCCTTAAAAATAGTTTGAGAGGGATGAAGGACAGCGCGTGCCCGTTGGAGTTGACCTTCCTTTCCGTCCCCACAGACAAACAAAAGAGCGAGATGGGGGAAAGGTGTTCTAGGGGAGACTAAGGTCAACGGTGTGCTGTGTGGGAGACTAAATGAAGAGAGCAAACACTGCCAGCAGTGATCAATGGAAAAGGTGTATGAATTGTGCTGTTGTTGACAGTCCTTGAGTAATTTGTGCATTGCAACATTTTTCCACTGCCATACCGGACAACAATTAATCTAATGAGAGGGCTCTCAACAATGGTTGAAGAGGACAAAATGCCATGTTGGTGCATAGAAATTTGATCGGAGAGACGTGATCGCACTGCAAATACCACTGAGGGAAAGCAATGCACATTGTTGCATAAATTTGTGAAGTGTGTCCAACCTTGAGCTAAATTCAGTGTTGATTGTTTCCGTAATGATTGTGTGGTTCCTGGTGCTGATAAAAGCCAGCATTCCTCCTCAGGGTTTTATGAAGTTGTTACTCAAGATATGCATTTGGTGGTTTCGTGTCCCCTTTTGAAGGAGCCTACTGATTCTAATGCATGACACACTGAAGCAGCAGGAATGGCTTTGACCTACTCCTTGAAATGTCATATTAGCATTAGAAATCAAGTAGCAAGACAGATTACGCTGTCTTCTGCAGTGGAAAAAAAATAAAATACACTGACAATGTAAACACTGAACACTACAAAACATACCAGTACTATAACAGTAAAGGTTTATAGATTTTGGTGAAATGAAACAGTCACATGGCAAGGAATACACCTCAGTGTTGGCTCGCCTTTGGCTAGCTGACTGAAAGCTTACCTTAACGGGTTGCACAAGACTCTTGAAACACTAAGGTCACCAGATCAATGACCCCCAGTTGGTTTATAGATTCAGCACCATGGAGAGCGGCCCTGCAGAAGCTCTGATGGGAGCTGCTGATGCTGTAGGAGCTGAAAGACAAGAGAAAAGACTATTTCAGTGGGACTCCAGGGTGATAGAAGTTGTGTAAGAAATGTCAGAAAATGTCTTTTACTGTTACATGCCCCAGCATGTTCTGAGTATTGATCTCCAAGTTAAAGTGTTAAGGATAAAATAAATAAAAGTTCAAGACGACGTTCATGAAAACATTCATGATGCTATTTCTTTTAAAGTTTAAGTCTAAAATACCTAATATGTATTCTCAATGGGTCTTTATGGACTTTAGTGTACAGTAGTCTGTGCCAATTTCTATCTCATAGTCCAGTGCATGCTCCAAGACACCAGCCATATAGTTTACAGGGCATGCCCTCTTTTTAACAGAGCTTTAATTTGACCATAGTCTCTGGAATATGCCCTGATAAAACTGCACCAGCAATGGATTTCATATTGTACTCTGCCTAACAATCTGGTGAAAAGGTATTGAAGCAAAAAAAAAAAATTTTAGGCCTCATCTCTTTGGGAGAAGAACTGAAGCTTTTTTCTATCTTCACGGCTTTCCAACGATGGCAGGCCTCCAGAGTGCATGGAATCACCTTGGTTATAGCAGAAGTTGACATGGACATTGAAAGAAGTGAAGGCCAGCTTTATCCTGGTTTCCTTACGCTGACAGTGTAAAGATTAATTCAATTGACCTCATCCTAACCTTCACTTTAACAGTTGTAGAAAATCAAAGATAGAAGAAGTGACAGCAAATTGTTGGCAGAAGTGAATTTGTGCTTGGAACAAATGAAGCTACGTACATAGATTACTATTGGTATTCAATCAGGAAGTGAATGAACAGGGACCAATAGTGTCACAGCATTGTTTCTCTGATTACAACCATGTGTTTTTTTTCCATAATGGGGTAATGGTGTTGATACATAAAACATGCTTTTATGTTAGCAGTACAAAACGACCATAACCTTGCCTTGGTGAATGTAGCGCACACACTTTGGAACTTTGCAAAGAATTAACAAAGGAGTCTCTACACAAAGAATGTGAGAGTACCTGCCTCTTCATTGTATTGTATTGAAAAACAGGGAGAAAAAAAGAGAGAGATATAGAGAGACACACACAGAGAGAGAGAGAGAGAGAGAGAGAGAGAGAGAGAGAGAGAGAGAGAGAGAGAGAGAGAGAGAGGTGTCCAAACAATAAAGCTATGCAGTAGCACGTTATGCTGTTGGTTTGTTTTCTCTTACATAATCCCCAGAGAACACCTTGATTCATGATCAAGATTATATGAACGATAGTAGCGGATATTGCTATTTGAAGTTAAGGTTATTTCAATGTCCCGCATGACTGGATAACCAATCTCTCCTCATTAAGGGCTCCATAATGAAACTGCTATGTTGTTACATGCTAGCTGAAACTAGGTTTGGCAGGTTAGTCATATTATATTATCCAATCATTTCATTGCATGTTCCCTTAAAGTAAAAGTCGATAATGCAGACAGCACTCTGCTTAAGTCTGTTATTTCACTGGAGTAAACTTGGCTATAGTAATATGGTATAGTCTTTAGCAATAAGTAAGAGCTGATTTCTCAGGGTGGTAGTGCATTATGTTGATACTTGATCTCCACTGTCAGTTGACACCTAATAAAGTGATCCAGAGAATGCTGGTTGACAGACTCTACTTTCAAAAGAAATGTACTAATTACGTTGATGTAATTAAATATTTACCAACCAACATAAAGACTATCTATAATTTGACACACTGAATTATTTAATGTCACTTTTTATCTGTTCGCTGATTTTTGAAACTTGCTTGGCAAATTTACAGTGACAGTCATCAGTCCTAAGTGCTTGAAATGCACACTCTCATCATCATCAAAAAAAAGGGGGGAAAATGAAGCGGAGGAGAAAACACAATACTAAGCATGCATCTTGTACAATGCCCCGAGAGCAGACCGTCATTAGTACACCGTGGGCTCCGTGGATCAAAGGTAGCCCTCCAAATGAATAAGTAAAACCGGTGCCACAGAAACAGAATCTCTCCCTCCTCCTTCAATCCCTTCCTCCCTCTTCTCCTCCCTCCCTCCTTCCCCTCTCCTTTCTCCTCCTCTCATCTCCTCCCTTTCTTCCTCCTTCCCCTCTCCTTTCTCCTCCTCTCCCTCCCTCCCTCCTTCCCTTCCTCCTCCTCCCCCTCTCCTTTCTCCTGCTCTCCTCTCCTCCCTCTCTCCCTCCTCCTCTCCTTTCTCCTCCTCTCTTCTCCCCTCTCTCTGGTCCCTCTGTTCTCTCCCCCCCCACCTGCCAGTGTCATGTTCCGGATCAGTGCTCGGGCCAGATGGCTACAGAACATGGGTTACTCTCAAGCGCTCAGAGCGCTGCTGTCAAGTCTTTCCCGGGCTCGGCATCGCATGCTTGACGGCTGAGCTCTCCAGCTCGTCTCCTTGAGCGCTGCTGCTGCTGCTGCTGGTGGTGCTGCTGCTGCTGCTGCTGCTTCTGCTGCTGTGGCGGCTTCTACACTTCAGGCCTGCTGTCACTCTCCTGGCACTGGGGCTGGGCTGGGGCTCTGCTGTGCTCGGCTCCCTCCTCAAGGCCTCTCCTCTCCTCTCTTGAGGAGGATCCACTGCACCCCCCCCCCCCACACACACCCTCTGCTCATCACCACCACCACCTCCACCAGCTCGGAAACAGCCACTCTCTGCTCCACATAAAGGAGCTGGGGATTAACTTTCATATACACCAAAGTCGGTGACAAATGCTGCCACAATAATGCAATGCAATAAAAAAAAAAATGTGGGCTTCTCACTTATATTCAGGAAAGCAGCCACGTTCTCTGAGGATAAAGGCTTTTCCATCCGTGCTGGGGTAGAAACCTTAGTGAAAATAAATCTGCATATTACACTTTAAGGAGGTTCCTGTGACAATAAAAGCACTTCTTATGCATCTCTATTCACTTGTGCATTTTTCATACGGGAGAACCTAGCTGTTTTATGAATATTACCTAAAAATGTGATCATTACCAATCATTTTTTTCTAATCTTAAATGTTCAAAATACCTACTGTGTTTGTCAGGTCTTATTTTTTTTTTTTGCTTTCTGAGATACCTTGTCATCTAAAATAATCATGACTGTCATGGCGCGCCGGCAGGTGGTCATATAGTGTCTGTCAAAGTTAGTCAGACACTCAGACTAAGATATACAGCAAACTTTGAGTCTATTGTTGCCTGGGGCATAATCAATTAACATAAGACACTTTCACTGGAATGGAAAATATCTTGTCATTTCACTTAATTCTTGCTCATTCTCTCACTTTATGTGGCACTAGTGGCAGTCATATAAAGACAGCGCTATGCGGCATGCCTGGATAATGCTATTGGCTGTTAAAGCATTTCTCTTGTTTTTGCTCTTTGCTTTTCTTCTTTGGCAGCTGAGGCACGTCTCAGACATGACAATGAGAGTGTTATGACTCAAACACAGGTGGGAGGCAAACTGTCTGCACGGACAAAAAAGGCTTTTGTTAATTCTTTGTGACTGAGAGTCTTATCTTGGCAAGAGTAAAGAAGGAAGAAACATTCCATCCTCATATCCTTGCATTTTGCTCAGCCGACCTATAGGGACGTGAGTGAGGGGTCTTTTAATCTTCCTCTCTGGTGTTTTTCATTCGCCTCACACATGATGCAATTTTTACGGAACCCGGGAGGTGTCATTGCGAGATATTTCTTTTTTTTGTGTATATCAAGAGAACACGCACCCGTTTTACTACGTCATGCGTTCCACTGAGTAAATAATGCAATCTGTTTTCAGTGTTGCACTTTGTAGACTGTCCCTATGCACTCATCCTGAAAGCCAGCTGCACACATATTGAGCCAGATTTACCCTGTTCTTAGAATGTGATTATGTGAGTATTAGATAGTACTGTAGGTTGCAATGGATGCAACTACATAACAAACTAATAACTTCAAAGATGTACACTCAGATAGTACCCATTGTATAAAAGGCTACATAAACAGCAGTATGACCTTTGCAGACTACAACCTTCAATGTTGATGTGGCCATATTTACATGGGAAGGGCAACAGGAAAACTCTAAACAAATAGATAATCCAGACAGGCAATGATGATCACTCCATGGCTAAACATCCACAACAACGTCATGGATGCAACCCAAGGCAATAGGGATGAAGGCTATCAAACCATCCAGGGAGGGAGGAGACAAAGAGATTGCTACAAAGAGAAGCCACAACAAGGAAAGATCTGAATGAAGAGGTGGACTATGCTTGTTCTCTTTCTTTCTCTCTCTCTCTCTCTCTCTCTCTCTCTCTCTCTCTCTCTCTCTCTCTCTCATGTTTTGTGTTTTATTTTGACACTGCCACTGTATACCCTCCGTTGCAAGCCAAGATTTGTGGAAACAAATCATGGTGTACTGACCGGGTAAAGTTATGTTGGCGGCCTCCTGAATCCATCAACGTTCCACCAACATTCTCGTTGCAGCCTTGCCAGTCACAATGGGTAATGGCCAGTGGTGCCATGGCATTGGTGACCAAGTGATGCCTCGTTAGCCACTCTTAGGTAGTAATCTGTTTAGCGAAATGGGAAGTAAGGAGCATCACATTACATTCCTCCTGCGTACCATTTGGCTAATTCACAGTTAGGCACAATACGGTCTCAACGTGGTCCTGACATTTAGTTGGATTTGTTCAGTCATACAAACACAAAATAAGTTTTGAGTGTCAAACTTGTCACGCTGTGTTAAATAGGTGCATAATATGGGACACTTTGCTACACATACAGTAACATACTGCATGGGGATTTTTTGACAATAAACTGTACATGGAATTTTGCATTTTTTGACAGAAGAAAAGTAAAGCCTTTTCGCTTTACACTTCTGACAAATGGTAAACTAGCTGTTGAGGTCTGTCTGCTGGTAGCATGTGGGTCGCTTAATGATGGATGTGTTGTTTCCCATTGACTTTATCTATAATTACTGAAGTAACTGAAGTAATTGTGTATAGACTTGGGAAGTTTTGAAAATGTGGCACCTCTGACAGCAGTTGATACATGTACAACGAGCCATACAGCTTCCCCTGAAATCCCATTATATCATATGAACCCTTTATCATGGCAGATGAAAACCTCTTTACGACTCCCAGAGTAGGAGTGCAGTGTATACAGCCTCACCAGGAGCCTTCCTCACCCCCATTTGCCTCGCAGTTCCTTTGGCTTTGAAGCAAAAACTTTTCTGGATTTTTACCATTAAGTGCATTTTTATTTTATTCAAACGAGTATGTGGTTGACCAGTTGGTCCAGGCCTCAACCTAATACAAATAGAAAATGAAGCAGGTCAAGAAACACATCTCTTTGGAGCTAATTAGAGCATCGCTATTAAACCACCCTTCATGCTGGTCTCAGCTGGAATTGAATTTTAATTGGCTGGCCTTAATTTGGCTGACTTAAATAGTGTTAGATTAAATAAGGCCAGGCATGCATGCAGAGGGGTGGCAAACATACTCTTCACAGGCTTCACACAGGTATACTGGGTGAGATCTCGGCAGGGCCGCACAGTTGCACAGCAGTTTGGAACAGGAAGGAATACTGCTGAGTGTGTCCTATATAATCCAGTTTTATCCACAGCTACCCCAGCAGAGTTGAAAGAGCCCTGTTTTTCTCCAGCACTGGACAGTGGGGTTGCTGTTCTTCTGATGATCAGGATTGCCATATTTCCTACCATATCACTTGAGAATTTGTATTTTTTAGTCACTCATCTCATTAATCCTGTTGTATCATTTTTTTTAAACACCGCTGGACCACAGAGATAATAGAGGTAGCCACTCTGCCCCCAGGTAAGAAACAAGAGAAAATAGATTTTATGCTGAAGCACCCTGTTTTTAAAATGTCACCAATAGCCTCCTGCTTATTGTAGTGGCTGCATTTGGAAGATATATGTATTTTTTCCAAGACTGTATGTTGTTAACATTAAGGGGAAATGTAACTAGGACACCTGCAAGTGTACAACAAAGGATTCTGAATTCTCATTACGATGGCTAGGCATAATCTTCATCTGGAGAGTAAACATGTCTCCTGATGGTATTTGTGGCCATTTTTTTTTACACGGAGTCCAGCATACGTAGCCTTGGCATTTCTGCCTTCACATGTGTTATCTCCGTCCTCCCACGCGATCCCTCCCACCGTGAGCCGTGGGCAAGGCACTGCTGCAGCCGTCATGTCTACTGTATCTATATATGTGTGTGTGTGTAGGCTATGTGTGTGTGTGTGTGTGTGTGTGTGGGGGGGGGGGGTCTAGTGGAAAGGAAAAGCTTACCTCAGGACCCTCATTCACTTTCAGCAGGAGCGACCGGAACCCTTCAGAATGGCATGGTGTCAGAAGCATTCCAGCGGTACACACACACACAGCACTGAGGAGGAATACAAAGAGTAGGCTATGGCGCGAGGGGAACGGAAATGTACTGCGCGGGAATACAAAAGATGTCCAAGAGAATGGCAAAAAGCGAACACAAACATTTGGCAAAGGAATGCGGTAGCGGAATACAAAAGCTTTTAAACGAGGGAATTCAAAAATATTCTTCCTCTCGGTTTGTTTCCATCACTCCTTTGCAGGCAGTGGGAGAACTTATTGCAGGTTGTAGCCTACTTTAGTCCGGCCCTTACTGTACATTCTCCGTCTACTGAACTCACCACAGTCTTCTTGGTATTAACTCCCCGTTCCCTTTCCAGAGGGTGTTGTTTGAATTTCACACCCGTTCATTCACACCTGTAATTAGCAGCTCCCTATAATCATCCAGCTTGAGAGGTGCTAAGTGACCTTGCATAATTATGCACAACTTCACCAGAAGCACCGACCACCACACAATATTTGTCTGAATTCCTCTCAGACTGAGGCCCGCCTTTGAGGTCTGGCTGCAGACATTGCCGGATGTGTTTCCCGCAACACAAATCTTTAGTACCGCGTGCTAAAGGTTGGTCTTTCGATAGCATAATGAGGTTTCATGACCTGGTAGTGCTGCTGGCACTATGTTGGAAATGAAAATTGATGAGAAAGTAAAACATCTCATGAAATAAACTGGGCTCCACAAGATGTTTGTGACTTAATGCATCGTTGGATTTTTGCAACGCCATTCACAGCAGCAGTGCCTGGGCTGAGAGGGAGGCTGACATGCACATTTTATAGAGGGAAGAGGGACAGTGGTCAGTCACAGGGAAGTAAGATCTTCCCTTTAATCGTACAGCTATATCCCAATTATTCAGAGACTGAAAAAAAAAAGTTACAATCTGGCCTTAGCATTGCAGTGACAGCTCAGAAATAGAGAAAAAAAGATTGCAAACAAATCACCACCATTTGCTCCCTGAGGGACAGCACACGAGCCAGGTAAGCCTGACTCTGGGGCCAGAGATCTGCTGTTAACGTGCCTCTCGGGCCCTGCCAGGTCCGTCCACCCACTCCCGTAATTGGAGTAGGAGACTGAGAGACGACAGCATGGAGCTCAGTGGTAGAGCGGCCAGATGTCTCTCTGTTACTGAACCCATGTGGGTGTGCGTCTGCATATGGCATCAAGGACTCAAAGAGACAGAGAAGAAATTAATTGACAAAAGGAAGAGAGCAGGACCCTCAGTCTCTTATCTCACTCATCTCCGGGTGTGTGTGTGTGTGTGTGTGTAGTGGTAGGGGGTGGGGGTGGGGGTGGGCCGAATAGATTTGCACAGAGGGGGGTCACATAAGACCAAGTCTTGTTGGATAAATACAAATTCAATATGGTGCAACATTAATAGACTATCAGACATTTGAATAGTTATTATGGTGTTGTGTGCTGTTGTTCATTAGGTTTCCAAAGTGCACCGTAATCATATAATTACATATAATGAAATCTAAGCTGATTTTGAAATAGCAGGAATTGTCTTTCATTACTAAATTATTATTTTTATTCTAGTTCACAGTGAGCAATCACTGCTACTGTATTTATTACACCATATTCCCCAGCGAGATCTCTCTCTCTCTCTCTCTCTCTCTCTCTGTGTGTGTGTGTGTGTGTGTGTGTGTGTGTGTATGCACAGCATTTGCCCATGTGTGCAGAAGAAAATCAGTGCAGGCTCCTGTTCTATTATTATCTGCCCATCTTGTTGGGGACTGGGAAGGAGATGTGGGAGCATGCTGGAAGACAATTAGAGGCTGTAAAAGGCAGCACTGTCTCCCCCCTGGCAGTGCTGCTGTCCACCATGCTCAGGAGAGCACCCCAGGGACTCGGTGACATTTACACATTAAAACACAAATCAGACCAACTCTGTACCAGCGTGATCAATAACGAACTGTTGTCTTTCCCTGTTCACTTCGTGTTCTTGAATACATTGCTATATCTAGGCCAAAATTATACATTGCGGCTTCCTTACAAATTCATAGTGAAATTTCAGAGTTGATGTTCTGCAGTTCATTGTGTAATAATACACAGAAGTGATGCAAAGTCCCATTGAACAATGTCTTATAGTTCACCCATACTGCAGACAGGGCTTGAGGTTTGTTACAGCCATTACTGTTATATGCTCTGGCAGACTCATCCTTTCCTCACACCATGGCCAGTGTTCACGAGGGGTACTGTAAACGTGAAATGTGAGAATAAGACTCATTTTATGTGCGATCTTGCCTGTATGCTGTCCTCTGAGATGTCATTAATGACATGTTCTCATGGTGACAAAGACTCCCCCTAGACTAGAGGCTGAATAAAACCCTTTCCATCTACTCCTCACCAGCCCCTTCTAAACATGGCCACCTGCCGGTATGACATTATATACAGTATAAATGTATACTAAATACTTCTTTAAATAATACTACTACTACTAATAATACTAATACTACTACTAATAATAATATTATTAATAAAACAGTTTTATTCACCAAGCATTTTTTATCAGCCAGTGTTGGTGAACTTCTCCATGCTATAGATAGATGGATAGATATATAAGCTAGATAGATACTTTATTGATCCCCAAGGGCAAATTCAAGGTCCCAGCAGCTTAAGACACCACACACATCATACACTACAATGTAAACAGGATGATAAAAAGCAAATCAACAAATCAACATGACTATAGCAGAGAGCTGCTTATGAAAGCAGCAGCCGTCAACTCAACAGTAAATGACAACCCTGCTTAAAATGCATGCTAGCCCATGTGTCCAGTTGATAGCAGTCCTGTCTAGCACTGAGAGAGATGGGACTGAAGGCGTGCAATCACTGGTTAATTAGCCATATGCAATGGAGATGCGTCTCTCTCTCCTTCCTTCCTAAACAGCATTAAACCCCATCTGTGGAATCTCAGAAGCACTGCCAGTTCCATATTCATTTGTAAACAAATAATAATATTTCAGTAAGACTTTAAGCGAAGCTGTAAGGAAGTCTTCCTTGCGCCTTATCATAAAAAATAAAAAAAAAACTCTTATCGCTTCACCCAGGTCCCTGTTTAATCAACTTTTTGTGGGAGTGTGTGCTTGTTTGTGTGTGTGTGTGTGTGTGTGTGTGTGTGTGTATGACCACTTGTATGCTTTAATACTTTCGTTGATAACCCCCTGGAGATGGGAGGGTTAATTAGAAGGGACTCCACTAATTCTACTGCTCATTAAAGCAATTAGCCTGCACTGTAAGCCTGATGTAAATTACGAGGAGACTGTGAGCCTATTGATCGCCCACACTCTCCCCCTCCTCTCTGGCCGGCCGGCGATGAGTCTGCAGTGCCGCAGTCACTGGAGGCAAATCAAAGACGTTTTAACAGACAAATCAAAGGCAATTGTTTTGATGCGCAAGGGGAGCTCTGCTGAATGTTGCTGGTGCGATCACTTTTTGTCGAGGATGGAAAGGGCTTTTTCTGCCTGTCGTTTATCTATTTCCCCCCAAGTTGTGATAATTACAGCAGTTCTCACTGTTTGCATTTTACTTTAAAACGGAGCTTCCAGTAGAGAGGGGGCGGGGTGGTGGTGGGGGGGGGGGGGGGGGGGGGGGGGAATGGGACGGAGATCTTAATTATAGGTAATAGATCAACATGTGGGGAGGGGAAAAAAATCAGTTTCTCATTTATGATTCGGTCAAATACTTTAGCTCCTGTTTAGGCCCAATTGATTGGTGAAAACTTTCTGCACATCATCTATTCATGATCATGTGTATGTGTGTGTATGTGTGTGTGTGTGTGTGTGTGTGTGTGTGTGTGTGTGTGTGTGTGTGTGTGTATGTGTGTGAGTGTATTTGTGTGTGTATCCTCATATTAAAGTGTCATTTGTCCATTTCCACCAAAGTAAAAAGTAAATTGTATGCCGTTACATGATAAAGTCATAAACCTACTTGTTATCCTGTTTTATTTACTATCACACCTTGACACCTCTTTAGTTAGATAGATATGTTTTATGATGTCTGTCATTTAAAAAGTACAAATCGGAGCTCTCTGTGGTCTTGAGTCATGATACAACGCATGGATCCATCTTTTTATTTGGATGCCAGGGTCATTGTGAGATATTCCTGGTTATTTACAGCCCTTGTCCTATTGGGCCATAGTTGGATATATGGTTGTGATTACTTACACTCTCTTTTATATGACATCGTTGAATGCAATGTGCTGGACATTTATGTTACCACAGCAGCTATGGACGATGGACAATGCTAGTGTTGAATTTATTGCTTAAAATCCCTGCGCAATGTGCTATGTCATTAACCTAGCATATTCCACAAGGTCTAAAAACACTCTCAGACAGACTATGGCCTTGATGTACCTAAATACAGACAGCCTGACCTCAATACCGTCCACCCGACAGCTTCATCATTTATTATCTAGTGCTGTAGAGTGTTTTTAACAGAGGTACCCACTCCCTTTCTAAAAAAAAAAAAAAATGGAAAAAAAGAAAAGGAAAATGCAACCTCATACCTATACAGACTATTAGAGCTTTTGTATGACATTAAAGATGAAATGTTCTGAACTGTTCTTCTGACAATATGATTAAGGATAAAATATCTGCAGAATTAAACCCTACAGAGCTGGTACTTTTCCATGAAATCATAATTGGCCCATTATTGCACCGGCTATTGACTTGACAGCAGAAACATTTGCTTTATTATTTGGAATTACTGCTACCATATTGCACTGAAATATTTAATTACGTGTTTTGGAGTCTCCACATGGCAAATATACAGTTTAGGGGGCGGACAAGAGGAGAGTTTAATGGTACGATCACCCTCTTGAGGCAGTCCCCTTGCCATTGAAATTCAAAAGAGCCTGTTCTTGAATCCAATCTTTTTTTTGTATTTTACCGGAGAGGATGCCTCCTGCTTGGGGTGGCTGCCGATAATGTAGGTGAGGGTTTTGTCAGCCGCAAGGAGAGAGATGAGATTTCATCAGTGGCAGATGTTTCTTCAGCTCTGCCTCCCGCTTAAACATGGTGTCAATCACTGCTTCCTGAAGTTTAACAAGGCTGTCTGCTTCTCTCCAAAACACCCTGTTCTAGAGGGGGCGAAAGTGTGACAGGAAGATCAGACCCTGTTGCCACTGGTAGACTATTCTAAATAGAGTTTCTCTCAAACGCCAGCATTCTGGTCCTTTTCCTCCATCTAAATGCTATTATGCAATCAGTATAGTAACCATCCGATGAATTACATTAATCTATCCTGTCATGATACAACATATAATATTTGAGTCATCAAATGGTCTTTGGTTAAGGCTATTTCTAAACTGTCATCACATAAAATGGCCAATTTAGTAAAGAATTCTATCCAAGTGCTTAAGTTACACAGTGATCCTATAAGGAAAGTTTCTCATATTGTTTTGCATAATGAATTCATTTTAAAAATACAGCTTCAGGCCATGGTCACTCAATTTCACTTTGATGTAAAGCTGACACTTGATGGCTGATGAAAAGGTTTATTACATCTTTATCAAAGCTAGCTTGGATGGGCATTTACGAACCAAAAAAAATTAAATAAAAATAAATAATAATGGCAGATTATAAGACTTTATTTTAGCACTCTTTATCACTCTCCTCTCTGCTTCAGGATTCACATGTGAATTGAGTTTGAGTGGCAGGCTAATAATATCTGCAAAGTGAAAGGAGTCATGGTTGACTGGCTAATGTTGGAGAAGTGCATCTCTACCTGCGTCGTCACGGAGAAAAGTTACTATGGGATGGATTCCTGTCTCTCGCCACATATTAGTTTGGGAGGGGGGGGGGGGGGGGAAGTAAAAGCGGTTCCGTGTTAGCACTCTGTTCCAGGAATTTGGGCTCCGCAGGTTAAATCCAGATTGCAATTTCACTCTTGCAGGGTCACACGTTTCCTTTGACAACTTTACATTTTTTCCACATCCTCACAGTTCTGCAAACACCCCCACAATAGAGGAAGCTGAGGAAGAGAGAGATGCTGGGATGCGTGAAGGCAGAAGCCGTTCACGGGAGAAGTGTATGCAACATGTTCCACCACTACATACTCAGCAGACCTCTCCAGCTCTCAAGGCCATGCATTTTCACATTTTCGGAGAAGAGGATCTGACACAGTCCAAGAAGATTCTGGGATTTATGTGGGATTTATACACTATTGAAGCTTTTTTTTTTCATATTCAGATGATCACTCTGTGCAACATACAGAATGTCAGGAGATATTAAACTGAAAACGAGCATTATTTTCAAACCAACGTGCTTTGGTATGCAGATGCACACTCACCAAGATATTTTAGCAAAGGCACCTCCGCTCTGATGCTTGATCTTAAATAAATAAAATAAATCTGAGACAAAACTGTAATAAACAAACATCCAACAAATATAATTGGGCTTTATTGTACTAGCAGTGCTGTACTGGGTGTAGTGTTTTTGATATAGCCCATATGTTATTTTGTTTAAAGGGGATATACTTGGGAAAATAATGTGACAGTTTGCATATAATGAATTCAGAAGGTCTAAAGGAAGCTCTAATGAGTTTCAGATGAAAAATGCAGATATGAAAAAGCACCATTTTAGAAATGAAAGAACTTCTTAGTTAAAGGAACACTCAGATAGCTTTTAACCTGGGTCATACCTTTTAGAAGTTTTAGGTTCAAACGGAAACCTTTGCAGTACAGAGCTAGCTAATTCAGGGAGAAACCCTGACTGTAACGTTAGCCACTTGTTGCATCTGATTGTTCATTGCATGGGTGAAGCAGATGGACAGGTCACAGATGAGAAGCATTTCTGTCGTCATGCTCTACAATTCCAGTGCTTCTTCAACTTTTCACAATGAATATCACCTCAGAAAACCACTGGCTCTCCAAGTACCACCATTATGACCAGCATTAAAGTACAGTAGCATATTTCACCACATACTTTACAGTGCACATATGTTTCTCATGTTCTTTTTTTGCTTTTGTTCGATAAGACAACAAATAGTTTTACTTCAGTGATTGCGTGGTTAAGTAAGAGTAAGCTTGCACACCACCAGTAGTACAGTACCTGTTCCACAGTTTGAGAACCACTGTTCTACAACAAGCTAGCTAGCTATAGTGTAGAATTCTTATTTCATTCATTAACTTTTGTGTAAGGATGACATTTTTCTGTGTCAACATTACTGAATTCATGTATAGTCAGATACTTTCACAAGAAAATAAGTCTCTCCTTAAACATGTGTGCTTTCTGGCACTAAAGGTATCATGGGGTCTGGGGCCCTTCAGATTAGAATGAAGTAAACAACAGGACTGATGATCTTAATAGTCATTACGGAACACAGAGGAAACAGATGTGGCCATTGGAACGTGCTATGGAAAGTTCCCTTCCAAGGTTTGTGTGATGAACTTTGCCAAGGCTCCAGACAGTGTTTACCGCCTCTTAGTCTTGGTTCTTTTTTCATCGCAGCTACACTGATGTGCTGAAACTGACCCCTGCTCCGGAACAACCACTGCAATAAAGCATTTAATCTTTTTACCTTGGTCTCAGTCCATCTTTGATTTTACGGACAAGATGGGTTTTCCATTTCAATTGGCATCCCCAGATCGGAAACTGGAACAGTGGATACAAACTGGGGGAAACATTGTACACATTAACAATTAACTCAACCGGACTGACAACCGGAAAAGCTGTTATTTGTTTTTTTTAATATAGAAACACTCTTAATAGAAGATTGAACTAATTCAACTAACCTGAGTAGATCAGATAACCACTGAGGACAACTTAAGCAATTACCCAGGTGAACTAAAATGTAGTTTAACATGGGCGTGTCAAGCTGGAATTTTTACCACAGGGCGAGCGTGGCAACACATGTCGTTCTTAACAGATCAAAGTGTCTTTCCTTGCCTGCTAAAATACCCTGGAATAACCCTCATAACAGCTCAGCGCCTTCAGCTCAGATGGCATAATAGCCCACCGTAGCACATGTACCTGGACGGAGTGTGCTGGTGCAGTCCCATTGAACTCATGTACAGTAACATCTTTGGCCAAACCAGATACGGTGTTGTGTGTGTTTTGCTCTTACATTTCACTGAATGAATAGTATTCACACAACCACAACAGAACATAGCCTACTGTATATCTGGTTTAAAGGTACTTACAGTAATCGAGGCTGATGTGGATTGAAATTCTTGTATTCATATGATGACATGTCTGGGAGACTTTTTCAGTGCCTACACTTTCTGTGCCTCACTGAAGTCTCATATCGTCTGACATTTCTTTCTGTGTGAGTCACGAGAGGACAAGTCTCTCTCTCAACGCATCTGTACTTTCTGCCAAGTGAAGGTGTCATGGGGTCGAGAGTCATCAGATTACAATGTGGTAAACATCAGTGTTGACGAGTTATCAGAACAGTTCGGGGAGTTAACGGGAAACAGAGGAAACAGATGTGGTAATTGGAAAGTGTTATAGAAAGTGTCCTTAAAAGATTGTGTTATGATTTTGCCAAGGCTCCAGACAGTGTTCCCAAATGTTTGTCTCATATTTTATTGTTCTCATGGCTAGCCCTCTGTGTCTAGAATGTTCCTATTGGGGTTATGCGGTTCGATTGGAAGGGGACACATTCTGTGAGACTCTGACCCTGTTCCGGAACAGACATGGCAGCATTTAATCTTCAAGCATTCACTCTTTTTACCTGGGGTCTGAGTGAGTCTACCTTTGATTATACGGAGAAGATGGATTTTCCATTACACTAAGAAAGAACTTTAGCTAAAAAGAGAGTAAGCACACCAAGAAATGGCAATCCATGATGTGAAATAACCGCTGTGTGCCCTTGTCCTGTTTGATTTCTTATTAATGGCTGGGATCTCACTGAAAAGCGGCAGAGTTTCTATTGTTTACTCTGGTTTGGCAGCGGAAACAGTTCATACCATCAGAATGTTTCTAGTGACAAAGGAGCAAAGCATTGAACTTAGTTCAACTTTTGTAACACAACACTTCTTTATAGGGCAGGGTTGTTACTTTGCACTGTACAGAAACAAGGACTTGACATCACTTAGCAATGAGATAGATCTTTGCTTGCATGAATAAAATGATAATGCTCTAAGTGCTGTGTTACGCTTTGTTGCTGCTGCTGCTGCTGTTATACTAAAAATAAAATAAACCTTTGTTATGCTCATTCTGATTTTAAATATTGGGAACACTTCATAATGTCTTAAGCACTCTAAACAGATCTCTAAAGGATTTAAATAACTATTTATAGTCTACATAAAACTACAAAAAACATTTATGACTTTAAGCTTTATGGAAACTGAATTTACGTTTCAACATTTCATTTGAATTCAGTGATAGAACAACAACAAACAACCGCTAACCTCTGGATGGCCACATGATAAATATAGAATATCATATGCTTATGAAATAGGCTAGCACAATGCTCACCAAAATATGCAATGCATATGTTGCATAAAATTAGTATCAAATGTCTTTTTGTATCATTTTATCAGGCCTTATTCAAAACTGCCACAGACAGTTAGGCCTAAGTTTTGCCCTATCATTTGATACACTAAGTTACCATTAAAAATACACTCTTAAAGGGCACATATCAACCGTGAACTTTGTATATGTTCAAATCGTATCAGATTCAATTCCAAGTGAACTCAATGTCTTGAATAATCCCTGCAGAGTTTGACAGTAGCTACCCTAGGATGCACAAGGCGGCAATGTAAATAATTTATGTTTCAATATCTCTGCTCCCATTTCAGGAAAAAAAAAAAAACCCTCAACTCTCTGCACATTTCACTGCTCCAATGGTATGTTTGAGGTGAAATCAAGTGGCTGGTTCGGAAGTTGATCTGAAGTTGTCAAAGATTCAGGTGACAATGGTGCAGGGCAATGGCACAGCTGACTGGAGTGATAGACTTCAAGGCAAACAGTAGTTATAGTCAGACACTGAAAACAGAACTGAGCTCGAGGGAGATGACTGATTTTCTAGCCTTTGCATAAAAAGATACTGAGAAAGTTCTCACCACCATCACCACCCAAAGCATTAGACCGGCCTTACTTGGAACTATCTTCAAAGGAGCGCTTCTTTGACTTGTTTCTTCCACTTCTGTAGGTTCAGGAGAAAACTATTTTGAGTGGCAAACTTCAAGTTTTCTGACAGCCAGAATGCTCCAGCAAACCGAAGTGGTGTATTTTTACATATGATGCTTTATGTAAGATATACAGTGGGGGTATCGAACGCCTCAATATTTCTTTCAGTAAATACATTTCCAATGAGGCTATACACATGAAATATTCACAATACTTGAGTATTAACTCAAGAAATCCACACATATATAAAGAAATCCAAACATCAAAGTCCACAAATAAAGTTATGTGTAATAAAGTGGAATGACAGGAAAAAGGTATTGCATTGAACACGCCAACAGAAATGTCTTAAATACTTTGTGTAAAGCCTTTGTTTGTAATGACAGCTTGAAGACATTCCCCGTATGAAGAATTCAGTCGCAGTATTGAGGTGTAATTTTGGCCCATTCCTCTTAACAGATTGTCTTTCAATCTGGAAGATTCCGGGGGGCCCTCTGCTGAATCCTGATCTTTAGTTCCTTCCACAAATGTTCAATTGGATTTAAGTCAGGTGATAAGACTGAGCCTTGACTGTCTTTCCCCTGAAACCTATTGACAGTTTTCTTTTTTGTTGTACGTTTTGGATTGTTGGCTTGCTGGAAGGTCCACCACGAGATGAAATACAGCCCACGATGCCTCCACCTTCAAACTTCACTGTCTGTTGGCATACTACTTTTAGGGTGATGTGTAGTGTCATTTCTCCTCCAAACATGGTGTGTAGCATGACAGCCAAAACGTTCATTTTTGCTCTTGTCTGACCGGATTATGTTCTCCCAGTGTTTCATAGACTTGTTTTTCTGGACTTTTTTTTTTCTGAGAGGTCCATGGCTCTTGGGTTATTCTTCTAACTATCCTTCAGACTAACTGCTCAGAAACCTTGCAAGGAGCTCCTCTGAGAGGCTGGATGATGACTTGTGGATAATGGCAATGATGCTTACTAGAAGATTCTGAAGCTTTGAAATACATCCTTAGTAACGAAAAACCTTTTAATAGACCATCAACTCTAACCCAGCTTATATTACATTAATTCATATATAGAAGTTATACTTGCCATCTAACTACTTACTGATTTCAGCTGGTTTCTTGCTTTCCCTTGCCTTGTTGTGCTGCTTTTTCTTACTGTGTGCAATATTTTTTCCCTGTCTCATTTCACTTTATTACACATAACTTTACTTATGGACTCTAATTTTGTGAATTATTTATAGTTATAGATTTGCTTAGTTGAGTTTATGAGTTCATACTAATGCCTGGTGAACATTTCATGTGAATAGCCTGAGTGGAAATGTTTATTGAAAAAAAATGTTGATGTGTTCAATAGTAATTTCCCTCGCTGTAAAGTGCAGAAGTCCTCTTTTTTTGTACAATGTTCTTGATATACTTTACCACCAGATTGGATGCATATGCAGTGCACAGCACAGTGTTTTTACAGGCTGATGAAGACATTCAAACCTGATCTATGACTCTACATCAGTGAGCCCATTAAGGGGTTGCATTGCATTTGAGCCCAATAAAACAAATTGCAAATGGCAAAAGTGTTTATGCATTTAAGATAATTGAGTTAAATATGATATATGTTTACTGTAACATGTTATTAGTCTGTTGGTGGGGCAACATTACAAATGATTATTCCCTTTTCCACAAATGACCTGATAATCAGTACGACTGCACGCTTGACAACAGAGGAGCTATAGGAACTCCAGCAGCATACACACACAACTCAAGCTTACTTGCAGTTCAATGACTAGCCTAAAGCCAGGCCTAACTCTATCCATCTATTGAGCATCTCCAATGAGAGTACAACGGAGTTTAATCCAGGCTCAGGACACTAGGCCTGAAGGACTTTAGCAGCTCGGAGACTATGGTTCACTGGCTTAAGCCTTTATCCATGCTATTTTTTTCTCAGGTGCAGAGCGTCTCCATGTGACTGAGGGTTGCTTGGAGGAAGAAGAACAGCAGGTATCGCGTAAGGGCTAATGGCAGCAACTTGAATGTGCTCGGTAATTAGTCCACAGCTGTCTAATTCGCTGCACTCGCTTTTTTTGGCACCACTTACAGGGAATTCATGGGAAGTTTAAGAAACGATGTCTGACAAAATGTTCCACTGCAGCCTGACACATAACTGATCCCCCAGAAACGTATACCAGAGTAACTCACTCAAAATGTCTTTGAGATAGTAACAGAAAAAACATATTATCATTCAGTGCAACGTGTATAGAAGGTCACAATGCCACAAACAGTGTGTGAAAAAAAAGTGTGTGAAGATGTGAGGCTCGCCATCTGCAACACTATTGCACTGTGCTATCACGACGCCCCAACAGACTGCTGGGATAGTTTAATAAAATTACAGGCAAAATCAATCAATGATGTAACAATTTATAGCTAAAACCATCATAAAAAATGCTCCCTAATATGTGTTACCTTGTGGCAGTTCATGAGCAATACATTTAGGCTCACGGCAATGGAAAAGCAAACGTTCCATTTCTATGTGAAGTGTATTTTTGGTGCTGTTGGTATAGTGCTACATTAACTACAAACAGGAGGCATTGAAGAATCGACTCTGACAAGAGCAAGACAGAATATCCCTCTGCCTGAGCCACAAAAAAGAATGACAGCCTCCATGGAACAAGCTTATTGTAGCTTCAAGGGCCCTCGCCAAGGAGGGTGTTTTTGACATAAGCTATTAAAATGTACAAATATCTGACAGACAAATGTCTTTGGGGAGCGCTGTCCAAGAGAGCAGGCTGTGGCTTGAGTGATGCAGCCTGGATCGCGTTCTGAAAGTGACTAGGAAGGCCATTCACCTTCACTATGTCTTAAACAAGGCTGGACTAAATCCAGAATTACAATATGGAAGCCTGGAGCGGTGAGGGTTAAACTCTGACCTCCCACTGCCTTGTGCGATGAAATATGGTGTCTGCTCATTTAGACGGGGCTCACATGCAAGGATCGCAACGTCGATATGCTTACACCTGTCTGTTGTCTGTGTATGCTTGCATACACTTGAGAATATTTTACTTTCAGCCACTTTTCAGTCGCTCTTCCATGAAACCTTGTGCAGGGACTTATGGAGGCCTATGATGACTTGTGGAGGGGCTTAATTTTTTTCAGATGTGACTCACAAGCATACAGCATGTTTTAACGTAAGTCAGCAATAAATTAATATATCTGAATAGAATAACATTCAATGATTAAACACCAATATGTATTGCACATACAAGACTCATATAGAAACATACTGTTTAATGGGCATAACGTGCTATAACATGTTTATGTTATGGTTATGCCAGTCATATGACGGAAGACTTGCATTATTTGTAATTGTAACGCTAAGTATCAGCATCAGAAATGTCAGGTGGGCTACCAGAACTACATTCAAAGCTACCATAATGGGCTCACTGAGGGAAGGCAAATGAACTATCACAATGTCATAATGGATATTTTATTGATTAAATTGCTTGAATATGTATTATACTCTTTCTTGGCATATCTCAGCCATGGTTTTGTTTTGCACGATCATCGCATCTAAAAAACACAACAGTTAGGTCCAGTCGAACTATGCATCTATTTCTGATTAGGTGCAGAGTCATTCCACACTGGGGATATCCAAAGACATCTCCACTTGGACTGTTCACAGCTAGTAATCACTTTAACATGAACATTCAATTCATTAAAAACGAGAGGGCAGTCATTTCTCAACACAATTTCACCTCATAACCTCTGGCCACATTCCCCATGGCTGAACCACAGCTGTCGCTATATCCTTACCAGCCCGACTCTCACTCATGCCATATTGCTTAAGCATAGCATGTTTCTTTTCCATGTTGATGTTTTTTTTTTACCCTTTTCTGCATTTAAAAGTCTCTTATTTTGATATGACCAAAAGAGAGATAGGAAAGTCACTAAGCCCCCAAACCCCACTGTGGTATATACTAGGCACTATCATGAGTAACTTCACTGATCACTAGCTGGCAGTTAAGAAACAGAGAACAGAAACAAAGTACAAAGAGCATCACAAGTCAATATTTAATCAAGGAACCCACCTTTGTAGCAGAGCAGGGGGAGAGAGAGAGAGGGGGGAAAAAAGCATCTTCATCTTCATTACTCTAAGCCTGTCCCCTCATTTGTGGAGATTTCATCATTTGGCCCGTTGACAAACAGATATCTTATTATACCTCAGCTGAATTATGCATGGGAATTGTAGTCTCTATGCATCTGTTCCTCCTCTGCCTCTGCTCCCCACCCACCACTGTGTTTTGTCTCCATGTCCCATGATGCTCTTGAGCAAGAAATGGGTTCCTCTATGCTAGACAAAGAGGGCATTCCATTTATGCATATCCTTTTTTTTTATTTTTATTTTTTGCTATTGAGTCTATTCCATTTCATTTTCACAGTTGTTGTCCAGCAGTAGTGATGAAATTTGGCCGAGAAACCGCTACTCATTTCAATAATTTAATATGTTTCTTGAACAGGAAAACAGTAGGTGCTCAAATTCTTATTACTGCGGTTCATCATGGCAAACCAACAGCTCACAGTAATGTTTATGTTGAATATTTAAAGATGGACTGCAAACAGTATTTGGCAGATAAAATGACATCTGCTGGTTAATTAATATGACACCTTGCACTAATAATATCCCATCTGATTTTGAAATGTCAAAAGCCCTGAACATGGCTGAACATGCCTAATTGATGCAACACTGTATGAATACTAATGAGGTAGTGATCGGTGGTGTGAATCATTGTGCATTGTGTAGATCATCCCCCTTCAAGGGGTCATTATTCAATGGTGGGCCTTTCTTATGTCTTCCTGACACAAGGACCAAACAACACAATGGAAGAATTGATATCTATACCCCTTTCATGTGCCCAGTTAGTCAAAATCTGACTCAAAGGGGTCGTGATCCTATCTGATCAACACTGTTACATATCACAAGTGTCTATCAAGAGTCGAAGGCAGGTATTGTCAATGTCAGAGACTTCATTCGTACATATCATATGTCAGTGTAGCATCACAACGAGTCCAGAGCTGTTATTAAGAGCCATTATTATGTTTCATAAAGATGTACGTATGTACAAACTAGTGATAGATGTCCATTGATTTGCATGGCTTAATAACCCAGCGGCCCTTCATAGGTAAGCTCAGCAATGAACGAGTGAGCTTTAGAGAGCAGCAACAGAACAAGGGAACCATACCCTGCTTAGACACCTTGAGGTGATGCGTGCTCCACCGTTTCCCCACCGAGTTTTGTTCTGGTTGTCTTTTAATCATGTTACTCAAGCTCGAGCCCACAATGCACTGCTACGTTCTGTATCGACTTTCTATGTTAACCGCTAAGGGGTAACCAGATTACCCTGTTGGGGAAGAATCAAATGCGAACCTAATCTAAGATATATAGACAGTCGTAATTGAATCGGCGGCCATCATGGCAGTATCATTAAAATGGGTAATGGGTTGACCTGAGGATAATCAAAGTGCGGGGATGTGTTGTAACCGTGATTGCTAAGAATGCGCCGTCTAAACTGTTTAACCTCATCACACTGAAATGCATCTCCATCCTTAACCAGTGCCGGGTCTGCAGACACTTGCTATGAGCAGCACATTTGCATTTTCTATCAGATTTACAAGTAGCAGTATCCTTGTACTTATTTATCATGCAGAGGACTTGCTGTCGAGAGACAACTAGAGATGGCACTGCACTTTATCATAATTATCAGGGGGGTTTCATGTAATTGCGCTGATATAGTAACCTACACAAAAATAGTTTCATTACTTAAAAAAATAAAATAAAAATGATAAAACTTAAAAACTTTCCAATCCGCATCCTGTTGTTTATAGACAAGATATCACATTGTTTACAATGTGAAAACACTGTATGACGAGAGGGGAGAGTCTTTTGCTACCCTCACTGTTTACTGTAACAGCAGTCGTGCATCTTATTTGGTCAATCTGGCAGTGAGTGAACTCAAATGCCAAACCAGTCCACTTGTATTTGCAGGCTAAACCACCCAATTTGTTCAATTAATCCAGACGTGGAATAGACAGCTAACAGATTTCATTGAGGACTCAGACCAGATGTAGTCTAGTCACTTTGTACCTTGCTTAGAGACAACCCACAGAAAATGTAACCCGTCACCTGAGGCATCTCACACACATCTGCAATCACTATTTTTAAACCTGGAACAAGCACATCTGTACCGTTAGAAAATTAAATGAAATCTAGGCCACGAGTAGGCCCAAAGCCATTCACTACTCAAAGATAGGGACTTTATCTCAACAACATCTAGGAGACTCGAGACTTAGAAGGATAGAATGTAGTATTTGTTGTTGGTGCTCTCGATGTTTCACAACTACATGCTGAGCCTTATGAGATTTCATACATGTATTCATTTCTCTGGATTGATGTCTCAATTACTTTTTTGACTTGTGAAGAAGTTGAAATTCGACTTTGATTTCTGACTAAAGATGGAATATAAGCCATACGTGACCTCCAACTTTTATGAGAAATCTCTGCCACTGTCAGATTTGAACTATGCCATCTTAAAAAAAACAACAACAAAAAAAAAAACATCTCATGCTGAGTCTGAGTAATAAGATGTGATCCTGATGAGTCAGAGATGTTTATCAAATATAAATCCAGTTGGAGACATGGAAGCCAAAGAAATCTATTTTCAAAGAGTCAGTCGTGAGGTTCTCTTTAGCCCACAGGGTTTGTTCTTGGGCCAGAGGAACCGGAGGGACTAAAGAACCGTGCCTCGCGTGCTGCTGAGGGACCGATACGGGAGAATCAATTTGAAAAGAGTCAAACGACCAGCTCACCAAGCTTTTTACATCCTCTCTTAAGACATGCACTGGAATCTCTCTAACTACAGATAAGTCCCTTTACAAAGTTTTATGGAAGAGTGACTGAAGAGTGACTGAAAAGTTACTGAAAGTTAAATACTCTCAAGTACATACAAACACAAACACACACACAGACACAGTCACAGTCACAGTCACAGTCACAGACACAGACACAGACACAGACACACACACACACACACACACACACACACACACTCTCTCTCTCTCTCTCTCTCTCTCTCTCTCTCTCTCTCTCTCTCTCTCTCTCTCTAGTACAATATACACAACCAACACATCTGTTGTGTGTGGACACTGCTGTACCCATCGGGATTAGTGAGAGCATTCCTATCGCACTTGCCAGCCAGTGTACACCCGTAAGTGTTAGTCTGTTGCAGGTTTTTCATGAAAGCCCTTCAATCAGTACTTGTCTTTAGTACCATTCAATTGTCTCTGTGTGTGTGTGTGTGTGTGTGTGTGTGTGTGTGTGTGTGTGTGTTTCTCACTGGAGGTCAAGGACTTCTTCTAAAGTGCATACACTTGGTTCTATTAATCTCCCTGCTCATTCCACAGACAGTGACATGCTATGTAACTGACTTGACAGCGCTATCCTCTCCATGGAAAAATGTTATCCCTCACAGTAGCTGCGACTATGACTAGAATTGATAGTGTGGCTTTTCCCCCGAGCCCCAGTCCTACTGATCGGTATGGCATGAATGCACAGACCTCTGAATACAGGATAAAACCTTTATTCACAGCTGGCATTTACGCCCCCCCCTCCCCTTTTTTTTTTTGCTTGTCACTTTTCACCCAGACTCACACAAAATCACCTTGAAAAGCAGAGATTTTTGCCACAAAGCAAAGCTCGACTTTGAACCCCTTTCAGTAAGGTGCTGCTGAGGCTAATACCCGCTACCGCCGATCAGTCTAAAAGCCAAAAAATTATAAAAAAAGGAGGTTTAAATTAGGCAATGGCTCTTGAACCAAACACTATCCCTTTCACCCGTCGCTGCCAGGATGCTTTTTGTCCAGCCGTGAGAGGAGTACACTGCTAAGTTACTGATGTAATGGTTGTGGGCTTGGGAGCCCAAATAGCTTGAAGTATTTAATCACACAGGACATTTGAAAATGTCTCCGGTGCAAAACAGCGCACACAGCAGCCAACTGAATGAGCAAAGCAAACAAAACTGGCCTTGCCTTTAACGAGTATACCATTTATGCAGATTCATTAGAATGTACCATGGCTGCTCTTGCCAATGTAAACAACTTCAATGAAGAAAGCTGTCTATGTCAATTCCTGCAATATCTCAATATGTTCTCTTTCTATCCTGCATTTCTTATGCAGCTTTAAGTCTACAGCCTAAAGGGTGATATTTCCCATTTGTTTAGTAGTTGAATACCATTACATCCTATGAATTTGGGAAGAGATTAAAATAGTAATTCAACACCTGAATCATATCTCGCCCGCCTTAGAGACAGTGTTAAATTTAATGAGAATAAACTGAGATTGAAGACTAAAAAAAAAAAAACCCTGATACTTTGGGAGAAGTGTGAGCAGATGTCTTGCCATGGGTCTAATTACATAGTCATATCACCTTAAATAAAGTGAGATGAAAGAATTGGATAATGCAATCTCCTAGAGATATATTATAAACAAATCTCATAGTGAAAATCATAGAAAAACACAAGTTTGAGAAAACTAAATCTCCTCTAAGATGCAAATCTGATAAACATCACACCACCCATTTGCTAACGCTGATCTCACTTTGCTGAGGGCATCACTTCCACTCCTGAACAACAGGGGGCAGAAGTGTAGAGGCAGTCAGGCAGTTTTTTTTTTTTTTTTTTAAACCCAAGCCCATTTTGAAAAACTCAGTGAGTGTCTCTCCCCGCCCCAGCGATTGCACTGCAGACAGCCGTTGGTGTGGGGAACTTCAGAGAGAGAGCGAGACAGAGCAGGAGAGAGAGAGAGAGAGAGAGAACAGGAGAGAGAGAGAGAGAGAGAACAGGAGAGAGAGAGAGAGGCTGCCCCACTCTTTTCCATCCTCTTCTCTGTGCATCCCCCTTTCCCCTCGTCGTGCACTAACCTGAGTTATGAGGAGGAAGAAGGAAGATACACCCCAAACCAAAGGAACGTTTCGATGCTCAGAGACAACTCATTATTTTTCAGGCCCCAAAACAGATTGTTATCACAGTGACACTAATACCCTAGTGCATATTTATTCCTCATTAACATTTCTAATATATTCATCTTTTCCCAGTGCATATACTTCATCCTTTGAATAGTATGTGTACGTGAGAGCAAATGTGTGTGTGTGTGTGTGTGTGTGTGTGTATGTGTTAGTGTGTGTGTGTGTGTGTGTGTGTTAGTGTGTGTACGTGTGTGTGTGTTAGTGTGTGTACGTGTGTGTGTGTGTGCGTGTGTGTGTGCATGAGTGAGCACACATGTGAACAGGCAGGAGGATTTTTTAAAGCTAAGGGTCAAGTGCTGCTGTTTGTCTTATTTTCTCATGGTCCATCAGACAGGGGAAAAAAACAGCATATGATCACTGTAATGCTAATGCAGAATTTACTCTGGAGTACGTTTAGAAGATGAGCAAAACTTCCAGTCTCATTTTTCTTCCTCTTGACTTAGCCAGCATTTGCCATGACAGCACAAACCACTGTGTAATATCCATCAGAGAGCAAGCAAGAACAAAGTGCTGCTTTTTTTGCTAACTTGAATGTTTCTTTTTCTCACCATCAAAAAAAGAAATAAATAAATAAAAAGTGCCCATTTTAGAAGCTGCTTATATTACTAATGACTGGACCCTGGCTTGGTGCTTGTGAAGAAGTGCAAGGTAATTGCTGTAAAAGGCTTATAAATGCCCCCCCCCCCCACCTCGCCAGCCCCCCCCCCTCTTCTCATTCGTGGTCCACAGCCTAAGCCTCTCCGCGGGACACATCGTTGGCTTACACGGGAGACCGCAGCGCGCTGTGGCCGAGAGCCACGCCGGACGAGGAGGAGAGGTGGCAGTGACCCGGAGGTACTTGGCATGTCCACTCGGCTGGTGTGGAGGGCTGTTATCAGCCCGCGCGTCCCACTGCAAGCCTCTGCTGCCACAGCCGCCGCCACTGCCACCTCCTCGCACGGCTTCCCGCTATTAATTAAAGCCCATTGCAGGCAAGCTGCACTGCAAACACACTGGCGTGCAATCGGCGCGGTTCCCCATGAGAGCCTGGCTGTCTGTGAAGTAGTCATGAATAAAATGCCCATGTTGGTCTTTGGGATTAGTGAGCCTCTGATGCTCCCCAACCTTCGGTTCCACATGAATTCTTTGGAGACCCTTTTTACACATACATTTATATAGATGTGCCTGTTTTCCTATGAATTATCTAAAAGCCGATTCACACTAACTTGGGCAAGGTCAAAGCTATACCTGCTAGGCCGATAGGAGTTTAAAGGGTTTGAGATAGCAGAGATCCCTGTCCCTACTGGCCAGCCATAACCTTCACTGAAATAACTATCAACATATGAAAGCATTTATGAAAGCCACTCAGTTTCTAGCTGCCTGTGTGCTTTCTCACTGTAGAGACCTTGCCAGGTCTTCTCTGGCCCTTCCCATAGCTTGTGTCTGTGTATCTCTTGCCCTCTCTGTTGCAGCAGGTGAGTGACCCAGGTATGCTCAGGTGTGGGTGATTGGTCCTCTGGTTGGCATGGGAACAAAAGAGTGGACTTCCTTAGCCTACTCCTGACTTTTGGCTTCTGATTTCAGTTTTGCCTGGCACCACCATCCCTGACCACGGCTGACCACATCTTAGCTTCAGCTCTCAACACTGTATTTTTCTACATCCTCTACTGTACTACTGTATATTCTTGAATAGATTTACTTATCACTTTAAATCTGTGTGTGGCCTCCCCTTCATGTTTCCATTCCTGACCTGACACACACGTTACTCAAGCAATATGACACAAGTGGGAGGGGTGTTGTGTTGGTAAAGGATATAGCACACCACAGCAGCAATTCATCTAATTCATTCAATCTAATTGAACACTCATCTACTCTTTATTTACTCTATGTAACACTTTACTTCAAGGTATCTACATAAGAGTGACATAACACAAAACCCTAACCTCTAACCCTAACTTCATGACAAAAAAACAATTGACACAATGACCGAAGCATTATGTCATGAATGACTTGACTTTTATAATGTTTATGACATGTTCATGACTGTCATTGTCACTCTTTACCTTCAAGTAAAGTGTAACCCTCTGTTTTTCTCACTCAAACGTGACATTATGCTCTCTCACTTTGAATGGATGGAACGCTCGCTCTGGATAATTCAGTGCAATATGTGGAGTGATGATTACCAGCTGCAAAAACAGCCCTGAGGGAATCTCCCGAGATAGTGAGAATGCCTCTCGTCCAATCAGAAATTAATAAACTGTTCCATCAGACCTAACCACTGTATGAAGTTGCATTTTTATGTCCATTAGGTCCATAATGATGTTGGAAGACATTGGAGTAAGAACATGGTTATTGTGCACACTAACTATACAATGCACAGTAACCTGATGATGATGATGATGATGATGATGCAGAAGTTTGAATAGAAACCAGAGGAATAAGTACTAGTTCAAGAGAAATGGCAGCACACAGAAAGAGTGCAAGTCTCACATGTTAGGGTTATTAGACTGTACTCTTGCAGGTGTAGAGGTACTCTTGCACGACATTTCAAGACATCTGCGGTGTCTTCAAGACATTTGTGAAGACACACACTAGGAACACCACTGCTCTGGTATAGCACTGAGAAACTCATCCCAGCATCAGGACACAGGAACTACAAGCGAGAAGAGTGTGGACTGCTGTTCATGCAGGGACGGCACACGGCAGTAGGCTACCAGATGGTGTGCCTCTGAGCAACGCAGCTTAGGGGTATAGTAGGGTAAGCCATCCTGAGAGCATTCAAGTCAATAGGTGCCAACAGAAGTCACTTTGTAGGTAGGCATTATGGTTTATAATCACATTGTGAATGTAATACTAAATGCTATGCGGTCATACATTTTAATGGCCTTTTGTGTATAACTGTATAATTTTCCCATTATGAGCCTTTTTTTGCAATAGCAGCCCTGTTGTTTGATGCTGGTAGTATCCAATAGCCTGATATTAAATCTAATATTAGCAGAGCTGTCCTGAAAACAGCTGTGACTGGTAACATGAACCTTTTATCATCACATGTTAACTTTCATGGTGACAAATGACAGGATATGACATAACACATGACATGATTTGGATTATATCAGTGTCACGCGGCTGTTCTCAAGTAAAACAGTACCAAACAAACAGAATGAAGGGCAAATGCTCATAACATAATACAGATAGATGGCAAGATGTGTCATCTTGACGTCATGAAAACAACAAAATGACAAAAGTGCAAAAACATGAAAGAGGAACAGCAACAGCCACATCAACGACTATAGAGCTGCGGCTAACTCAAGCCAGCATGCCCTTCATTAATACCAAAAACATATTCACTATTTCACCAGGTTTTTATTGCTATGGTTTGTATTATTTTTTAGACAGGGGCAGTATATTGCTGCGGGGCTCCAAACACATGAAAAAGCAGCCAGACAAATGAACTCACTCTCAGGCTCCATCTCTGTGACTGCTTGTCTCTGTTTTGTATTGATCCTATGCAGTCTCTTTTCCCTTTTTAACTCCAGTCCACGGATAATGTTCAATGGCAGCAATGTCTTGCTGAAAAGCTTTTTCATCCATCATTACAATGAACCTTAATGGCCATGTTAATACCTTTGTCCTAGCTAGACTATGCCATCTAGCATATATGGCAAGGCTGTCTGGCCTATAGTATACTTCTTAGGTCTAGAGTTGCATTCTCCTTCTCTTCATGCACAGGAAAGGGCATAGGACTTTGTACAGAGAGAGACCATCATAAGGCACTGCGATATTAAACTTCAGACAGATGAAGACATATCACACATCACTGTTTGCAAATGTAATTTGCCCTGATGGCTCATAATTCTGGGCAGTAATTGATAAATTATGTGTTTGCGTGAGAGAGGCAGAAAGTAGATCTAATCTTCTGAAAACCCCATAGTTTGGGTGAAGGGTGAGAGCCTGGGGTGTGACTGGTGCTCTTGTTTACCACAGCTGAGAATCTGCAGTGCCACAGGGAAACAAGCACATCAAAATGTCATCATTCTGAGAGGCGAAATGCTCAGTGAACTTGTGTGAACCACTTCAGAAGTTTCACTGCTCTGTGTCCTTAAACACCAGAACACCCAGAGAGAAAGGGCCAATGTTGGCCATCATGGCACAAATGAGAGCAGGAAAAATATGACACTTGAAAAAATATTCACTGAAAAAAAGCATAATGTCCTGCCTTTTATGTACTTTGCAAGTATTTCTCTTTTGAAAGCATGACCAATCAAATCTATACTTCGTCTGTTTACTTTTCCGGCCTTATTTCTCTTTTATACTGCAGGGTCATGAACTTCCGTCTCGTTAGCTCTTAAGCGACACACCTGCACCCAGCCAGTACACAAATATTCCACTGTTGAGGACCCTTCCACAGAACTTCAAATGACTTGTCTTCAAAAAGGAGCACTAAATGATTGACACAGACACAAGCAAGTACACTTTTCCTTTGAACAAAAAAAAAAGAAGCCAAGGTTAGTTGCCTTTAAATCACACCGCACCAGTGGCGTCTGCAAGGGTGTCTGTCTGCAGTGGTTATATCACGACAGCCTTTTTGAAAACGCACAAACAGGCCTCAAAACCTTGTCTGTCCACCGCCCGAGTCTGGGAGACTAAAAAACACAAGGGTCTCCTCCGCTGCTCTCCAGACACCATTTCAAAGCTTCTGTGGGCAGCTGAACAACCATGCAACAAAACAAGAAATAATTCTTTCAAATGGGGGAAAAAAAATAAAGCCGACAAGTTCTCACCACACCAAGGTTACAAAATACACATTGATTTCCATCTCGATGAGACATGAGTTCAGTGTCTGCCTGGTTACAAATGACTAACACATTGGGATTAAATCCAATGCCTGTCTCAGTGGTTAACTACCACTTGAATTGAATTTGAAGGGAGCAGGAGCTCAGCTATGGTAGCCCATGTGATCCCAAGAAGGTTATCTTTGGCACTCGGCACACAAGCACCAACATGAGCGTGGCACACTCTGGTTTTGATGTTCAGTTACAGTGGTAATGTTTTAAAAGTGTCATTTTGAGGTTTTGGCTTTCTCCAGGTTTCTCCCTGTTTCTGCATAATCTGCAGGATAGGATTAATGTGGTCAACTGAGGTGGTCAAAATAACATCGATGAATATACAGTATACAGCATGAAGACATTTCTGGACACTGATCCTGTTCACAATATATTTTGTTGTGCAAATTTAATTGGGGCCATACAGATTTTCAAATATGGTGCTTGCCTATTGTTTACCGATGTACCCAAGAGACACCATAAAAAGAAGAGGAAGACAATAGATATTGATTCAATAATGCAATTTAAAGTGACATATAGCCTATATACCACCATGGAGATTGAAGAACAAATTAAAACAATATCCAAACCCACTGATTTTTGAATGAACAGAAACTCTTTATGAGGGGAGATATCTATCTTTTTGATCAATAACAGGAGACAGAGTAACAAAGGCTTTCTTCTCACACAAATAATCAACAGCAATGCACAGACTGTCTGTGTTTTTTAGCACCCATAAGTAAATTGCCCTCCCAGAAATGTTGTTTTCTGCATAAGTCAATTATTTGTATCAGTATAAAATGCAGCTTTCCAGCTGGGTGATTCATAATTATATACTGGTAATTAGTGAAAGCAGGTAGACATCAAATCCACAGCTGTGAGATACTGAGGCCTTTTTGAAATTGCTTTTAGATGTGCTCCTTTAGCCGCACCAACTTTTCTCAGACTAAATAAATTTGTCTAGCTTCTAATCACTTTGTACAAAATCATCTTAAAAGATTAGATGTATTAGACCTGATTCATTATAATATCTGTTCTAAAGAGTAGACACAACACAGACACAAAAATGCATGGTCATATAAAAACAACAGTCAAGGAAATCCATTCCAGAACAGAGAATAGTGCATTGTGGGTCCATATTTAGTGTCAGTGGCAGCTCCTGTGAAGGGTTATCCACTCCACTGCATTGGGAGACTCCACAATTCACACAAAGACCCAACATCAGCGTTGGAACGATGGTCGCAATGCTTGGGAAATTACAGTCCACTGACTATGACACTATGACACACCATTCATCACTGCAACATGAGCACACGACTTATTGACACTCCATTGTCCCTGTAAGCCTCTCGTCAGAAGTGTGTCCACGTAAAATACTTATAGGATTGAATGTGTCGCTGTTGCTCTAGAGACGGAGAGAGGGTCTAATAATGCCAAGGCCCTGAATTCACTCCCCAAGGACCACATGAATGACCAGACTTCCACTTCTCCTAGTCCGTCCTCAACTGCACTCTGTGAGTGCTTTGGATAAAGCCATCAGCCTATTAAATAAATGTGATATAAAATGTTAGGAAGAGCACCGTGTTCACATGAGTATGGAGGACAAAGGACAAAAATACCAACTAGTAGAAAGAGAGAAATGTCTGCTGCATGTAATATGCAAAATACAATAAAAGGCATCCAGTCTTGGGGTAAGATAAAAATGTTTTTAATAAAAATGAAAAAAAAATGCATTTATTTAATTAATGGTAGGCTTTTATGCTTGCCCTGAAAATGTAGTCACCATAGCCTGGCTTCAAGCTACCATTCTTAGCTCATCATACATAATCTTGATAAAGCTGAGATAGAGGAGGCAGGGAGGCCGTGAGCACAGATTTGATGCAGGGAATTAGGAGACGCTATCAAGCACACACTGGTAAAAGCTAAAGCTACCCAAGCAAATCAAACAAAATATTAAAAATGGATCAGGTATCTGGGAGGTGGGTGGTGGTGGGTGGGGGGTGGGGGGTGGTGGGGGCAGGTGCGGCAGGGCAACATCTCTGATAAAAAAACGATTCCACAGTACTGTGGGGGAGTGAATAATAGGTTTAATCAATTGGAAAAAAAGAGTGAGGTGATATGTGAGCCTTGTGAACGTGGCAGTTAAAATGAAAACACATTTGGGGGTATTAAGAAAGAAGCCAAGTCATTAAACTAACTTTGAAAGGTACACAGACGTCAGTTTAGTAAAGACCAAATGTGCAAGCACAGTACTGTACAGTACGTGTGAAATAAATCCACAGCGTGTACTTGCAACCATCAGTCACAGTTGTAAATAGGCCTACCTACGTATTGGATTTGCCTGTGATATGCTGAATGATACACTTTACCCTGTGAAATGTCAGATTTCATCATGTCTCTCTCTCTGCAGCGAGGCTGAGAACATAGTTTACTGCAGTTACTAGTTTGGATACATCAGCAGAATGCCACCTGGAACAGCCATCTTCTGGTATGTGACCAAGAGATAATGTAAAATGTCTTATTTTATGCATTCTGTGCTATTAAATTCTTAGAATATGCAGCTAATCTACAGCTGGTCTCACTCAGTGGTTCAATTAAGCCTACAGTATGAAGCCATGTAGCACTCAGTCTTGTTAGCCTTTGTACTGTATAATTGATGAGCGGGTCGACCATAACAGGCAGCCTCCAAGACAAAGTAATGGTTTTTTAAGTGAGGCTGGCAGGAGAGCAAGACAAAGATGAGATGCCGGTGGAGAGCAGCTGCTGACAGTAGACGGCGGCGGACATATTCGCCGCTCAAATGGGTACACAGTGGTGGCACTGTGTGCGCAGTATGGGAACGTGCCTTTAAACAAATGATTTTTAACAAACACGGGTCTTAAGAGGGGGGCGGAAGGGACGATTTCATAGCCTCTGAATAGGACGATTTTGGAAACAGGAAGCTGCAAGGGCAAGAGGTTACCTCCACAACATTATGGACAAAGCCAGATCACAAAGAGTGCGCTGTAATACTTAATGCACACACAAAGCATATGTACATGTTTGAACTCATAATAACATGAGTAGAAAAATAATACAACCAAGAATAACCAGTTAGATGGAGTCTTCTCGTTAACACATACAGTGAACATGGTACAGCACTACCAGCAAGTTGCACATAGCAGTGTTGTCACCATAAAGTACTGAATTAATAGAAATATAGTCAATATTCACAGTAGGGGAAGCTGGTAAGTAAGCCTCCCCTCCAGTTAAACAACAACATCTAAAACCAGTGCCTACTATCTGCCAAAGAAAAAAACAACAACAAGCTCGGGTCTGTTTGGTTACAGCCCATCTCTTGATCTGATACACAGTGCAGAACAAAGCACATTTGTCTACTGTGCGTGTGTGTGTGTGTGTGTGTGTGTGTGTGTGTGTGTGTGGAGCTGAGAAACAGAGGTTTCAACCGGGGCCTCCTCAGCTGCCTGACATCTCTGGCCTATCGTGTCATGCATCACGGTGATGGATGCCGGGTTATTTACAACAACAAAGGACAGGCAGCAAAGGAGAGAACGAGTTTATTCTTCGCAGCCAGCCGATCGCTTTGGAAGATCTGCCAAGAATACATGCCCCTCCATCATCAGTTTGAGATGCCCGGCTGGCACAGATGGCAAGGCCACGCTACCATATGCCCGAGCAGGCTACCCACCTGCCAGGCAGCCCTGGCAAGAGCCGGGTCTCTTTTCTACCAATGCGGACACAGTTCCAGGGCTAGCTGTCAGTTATTCAAAGCATGGCCTGTCATCTAGATGTGGCAATAAAACTAAGCTATTTTAGTATGAAACGCAGTGAATTAAAAAAAAAAGAGTAAGCTATGAAATAGAAAAGAAACACTGAACAAAAGCACAATATTCCTGTTCAATATTCATTTTTAATAAGCCACCGTATAATATCTGCCCTGTCATAGCCCTGACTGGAGCATCAGAGGGGAATCTACTGCTCTTGGTATCTGCTTCCAAGTTCCATGTTAAAAAAAGCAAACAGCAGAAGTCCGACCCATTCACAATGGCACTTCAGTAGAACCAGCTGGAGGCCCTGCTTCAAACATCAGACGTCACGGCATATGTTTGCATATCTCTGTGTATACTTAGTGACTATCTTCAATTCCATACACACTGGTGGATTTCAGAAGTAGGCTAAGTGCAGAGTGTACAAAAATACTTGAACAGTGTTTTTAAGCCACAGACTTGTTCTTCTTATACTGTCTTCTGAATGAGGCTGCATTTGGCACCTATGCCAATTAAGAATGCTTGCCTGGTGTCACAGACAAAGCCACATTGTTTACAATAATTAAGGTGCCCCTGAATAATTACGGAACATCATCGGCATAATAGGAGTTGCTCATTATGGCTCACAAGGAATGAGCCAACACATCCGGATTGGAAATGCACGTGTGAAATGTAATAAGAAAAGTTGGTTTAAATTGGGTAAGTCATCATGTGAACTAAATTAATTCACAAGGTCAGGAGCCAAAAGACTATTTTATGAGCTCTTGGATGCTTTAACTGCTTTGGTTCTAGAAAACCTTCAGTGCGTGTCTTTAATATAACATTAAGAGGACCAAAACCATCAGGTTCATGGGAGTAAATGCAATATAAAGAAACATATTTGGCATGAATGTTTAAATGTTAAAAATGTGAACTGCTGGCTGCAACCAACAAATCAATAACAAAAATAAGCAGACATGTCTGGCAAATCGCTATGTGAAAATAATTACAGTGATACATTTTTTTTAACAAAGTAATCATTATTTTATTGGTTTTGTGTTTGTGTTCATTGTCAACAATCCTTGTTAAATTTTCCCCAAGGTGTCGAAAGAATGCCAGGTCTAGAGTCAGCCAAAGTGATGTCACACGCTGAAACCCATTTCAAAAAGCTCTTCCTGCAATCCCCAGCCAGGGACAACCAGACACACACACACACACACACACACACACACGCACACACACTGCCGTTCACTCTCTGAGCAGGGGCATAGAGCCCGTTGGATGGCTATGAGGCTCCTGCTAACAATGACAGAACAATTCACCGAAAAGGATGCTGAATCTTATCTTAACATTTATTTCCCACACTATTTCAAATATTACCAATACGAATAAAGTACAAATGTCATGTGCGCCGCCAATTCCAAGTCAGTCAAGGTTTGACATATCAAACTGAACTATAACAAGTTATTTTCACGGCCTCGGAAATTTGTATTCTAAAAGCATCACTGTCCAAAGATATAGTCTTTATGCAGCAACCTAGACTGGGCACATTGGGGCTTGTTTCCGTTCTTTGAAAGGACTGGCCAGCAGCTCTTTGTCCCAGACAGCCGGACGATGGGAAGAGAGTTCTCTATGAACTGCAGTGGCCACCGTATGGCGGCGTGGAAATTAAATATCCATGAGATGGATGTTCATGGTCAGTCTGAGGGTCTGGCCTTTAAAGAGCATCCTGGATGATGGAGGCAACATGAATAATACAGCAGCCATCAACATAGCATATTAAATCCAGCTTTGCTTTTGAAGGCAATTATGTGCTTTAACCCTGCTCCCTTGGCTGTGGCCACGTTAATGTGACCCAGAAGGAAGTCAATGGCCGGAGCATCTACCAAAGATGGACGTAATGTGGTAACAGTATGCACGACCAAGCTCGACCTCGGCGGTTAATAGATTAGTCTTATGCCGGGAGCAGGGGGATGAATTAGAACATGCATTTCTCATACATTGCAATTTAAGGTTAAATGTGTCTCTGCTTTGAAAAGGAACTCTTTGCTGAAGTTCTTCTGACCACTTTGCTTCACATTTGACTGTCATCAGCTTTTTGTCCATCCATACGGAAGGCCTAGGCAGGTAAATAACATGTGCAAACATTCAACACTCTGCAATGACATTTTGTATAAGACACAGAGGCTGACAACATCAGCAATTAAGTTCAGCATCTGTGAAAAGATGTGCATCGCTGTGTGCAGTTCCATTAGGTGTCATGAATGCCACAGTGAGATCTTTAGTGACTCTGTCTTCGAATGCCCTTTGAAATGCCCTTGACATAGACATGTCTTGCAAACAGCTTCACATATGACTGCTTATCCATATTCCATAGAGATAGGGACTTGCGATTTCACTGTTGATTACCCAGGGCATTGAGTCTGATCACCTCTGTGTTGGGTAAATACAGACTAGGTGGTGAGCAGAATAACAACTATACCCTCTTTTCAGAGTGGCACGGCAAATACTACCTAAATTACACAGGTTGGAAGATATAATTGGATAAACTCCTATCAGAAGCCTTAATGTCCTTACAAAATCCTACAGAGAAATCTTGGAAATCTCTTAAGAAATAAAAGTACAATTGCATTTTTTAAACCAAAGAAGCATATTATGGAGTTATTACTTTAAAAAGCTTAAACACAAAAAAAGACTATCAAAAAGAATACAGAACTGCATTTCATCAGGTTTTGTTCTTTATTCAACAAAATCAATTCAAAAGACATTTTAAACTCTTCTGAAATTGCAATATCTATCCTAAACGCTAGTTCAATGACATTTACTGGACCTTTTATTGAGGGCTTTTTCGAAGTCAATCCAAACAAAAAGTTGGCGGACTATTGTTTTTTTATTGTTCCATTAAATCAGGCTAAGTGGAGTACACCGTAGCGTCGAGCATATCAGTAGCTAGGCCGGTGGTTTAATCCCGGCTCCTCCCGGCTTCACGTCGACGTGCCCTTGAGCGAGACACCGAACCCCCAGCTGCTCCTGATGAGCAGACCTGGCGCCGTGCATGGCTGCCTCCATTGTCAGAGAGCGGGTGCGGGAGGCATTAATTGTGCCCTGCTCCGCGGTGCCCCACTGAGTTGAGAGGCAGCGCGTCTACACACACAAAGCGCAGTCCCCGTGCCATTCCGGTGTCAGCAGAGGACGTTCGCGGATCATTCACGCGCACCCCCGCCTAGGCTTGTTCTCAGCTGTGCGTGCGTTATGGACCAACCTGCCAGCTCGGGGTACAGTGTGAGGGAAGACATCTTTGGATCATGATTTTGTTTTCGTTTAACCTACTCCAAGGTGTTTTCAGGTGGAACAGCTACTATTTTTACAGTTGACAGAACCGCACAGCAACCCAGCTACAGCCACACTTGATATTAGGAAGTTATTCTTTTCCTGCAGCATGTCTATACCATTAGTTACTGTATATAGGCCTACATGATGCAACCACATTGCATCATGTAGGCCTATATATGGCCTACATGATGCAATGTGGCTGTAGATGTCCCTCACTGCTTTTGGCTAAAACAGTGGAAACTATTTGTTTTCTGATGTAGTTTATTATGTAAGGAGGATCCACCAAAACATCTAACAATTATCTTCCCACCATTATGCAAAAGACTAAGAGGGGCAAAGTTAATGGCAGATAATGCTCCTTGAAAATACAAGCAGATAACATATGCTTCATTTCAATTTTAATTGTTGTGATGGAGTCATTCAAGCCAAACTATAGGTAACTGAGGACAATGCCACCTCATTATTCGTTTGTTTGAACCATTTTCAGTCATTTTCCTTATTCAAGAATCCTGCTAATTGGGATGCCCGGTACTTTAGAGGATACTTTGATTATGGGATGTCAACTGCAGTCTCCATTTTCGGCATGAGCATTACTGTCATACATCTGATATGCATGAATACCGTTTCTTTTTCTGAGCACTTTATCAACTTAACTAGACAAAGATTTACGGAATCAGATCTTTCTTGCTCAGCCCTGCTAAGAGTTTTCCTTGTGCTCAGGCCCTCAGCCAAAGTGACAGGGCAACATAACCTCTTCTGGGAAACAGTCCTCGACTCACGGTAGGCCACGGCTAAAGCGTCAGATTGCATACGGCATCTGGCCCTACAGGCCTGACACAAACAGCTTGTCAGAGAAGGATATTTACTCTTTGCCTTTAGACATAATTCATGCTCAAGGATGACCTTAGCGCCGGCGCTTTCGTTACTCAGAGAAAGAGGAGTTGCCCAATAAGGTTTGCTGACCAGACAGGCAGCTTGAAGGGGGAAGACGTATTGGAGGGCTGATAGAGCCAGCAATGTCTCACCACTCCACAGTAAGATGACCTTAAGCAACGTTCCTCATCTGATTTTTTCCCCCCCTTTATCGAGAGACCATTTGCTGATGTGGCAGTGAGCGTACACATCCATAAGACAGATGGAAAAGCAATGCTGGAAAGTGGAAAGTTCCACTCGAGTAATAGAGGAATCATATTACAAGTAAGACTAATTGTATTATATTCATTGCATAAGATTTGAGTATTCCCAATAAGAGTAATACTAATTTGTATGGACATCTATCATGGGAAAGTTAATGTGGAGGACTGAAAGCCATTAGGATTTGACAGCAAGAAATTCTGATTGATTTCCATCTTAAATCGTTTGATCATTTTTCTTTTCACGAAAAGCCATATTATTTCTACAACAAAAATCACATTTGGCAAATGAAGACTGATCTGTGTGGGTATTTGGTTCAAGGAAGACAAATCTTCATCTGAGAAATTAGCCAAAATGTTTAAATCTTTGAAGCTAGCACGTTCACAGACTCAAACGGCTTGATTTGTTGGCATACTCATGCATTTAATGGCCCCAAACAAAATCTGTGAGTAGCAATAAACGTCTCTCTTCTTTGGTCAAGTCTGAACACTCAAGCACTAGTCTCTATGATGAAATCCAAAGAACAGTGTAGTCCAGTAATTGGACTATTCATCATCTTCCCAACCACAATGGCTTTCCTCTGAAACAGTGGGAAACCTCTGGTGCTAAGGAAAACATTAGCGCCATCTCCGTCATCATTCCATGTGAAAAAAATGTATCCCACACCATGCAGCTAAAGCTTAATGCACTTACTGAATCCCAGCAGACAAGCACTGCTTGTGGAAACCAGTCTTGCACAGAGTATAAGCCTCTCTAAACACAAACAAATACACACACTCATACAGTATATTTGGCTATCTGCACAGGAGGTCCATTGGCTTGTTACAAAAGGTGATGGTTTTAGATGGAGTTCTGTCAGGTCACTCTGTCAGGCGTTCTCTCGCTCTACATTTTTCTCTCCGTGCCGTCCCCTGCGCCACCGACACTCCAAGAAAATGTACATCATTCTTGATAGAGCCATTACCTACACAATCACCTTTCAGCGAGCCACATAGATCTCATTTATTGTCTGGTTTTTTTTCACTGAAGATAGAGAAAAGACACGCTCGTTAGTATCTCTCTATCTCTCTCCCTCTCTCTCTCTCCCTCTCCCTCTCTCTCTCTCTCTCTCCCTCTCTCTCTCTCTCTCTGTGAGTGTGTGTATGTGTGTGTCTGCTCCTATGCCTCTGTGAGTATGCAGTAAAAGTATTTTACTGTGATGCTGTGGACTAAATCTCTCCCTCCGATTGGCGCTTCCTATTATGCTTGCATGGCCTATCTATCTATCAAGTGGCACACAGGCGAGAGGCGCATGGTGGGGAGACGGCCGTTGACTCACGCCGGGAAATCGCATTCCCTCCGGCCATCGTTTGTCTGGTCCACGTCTGGCCGGCGCCACGCTGGCAGGCTTCAGGTGGCCAGCTCTCAGAGCCTTGCCCCAGGCCCAAACGCAGCCCTGGTGGGCAGCGCCCCTCCCTCCCTCCCTCTCCACACTCGGAATTCACATCTCTTTTCTTTATTCAGAGGGTTATTTTAGAGCTGCATTCTGGCCGTTTTCTTTCTTTTTCTCTCTCCTGTTGTTGTTGTGGTGGGGAGTAGACTAAATGGAATGTGCTGGTCGCTGTATGTTCTGTCTCTCAGTGAATACCTCTGAATGGACTGGTGTATTAGTCTTTGCAAAGCAGAAGTGTGAGTTTATTATTTCTTTTTTTTTACTGATAAGGAATACAATTACACAACGATGATGAGCAGTCTGTTCAGCGCTATCTATTAAAATGGCAAATGGACTGCATTTATATGGTGCTTTTCTAGTCCTCTGAATACTCAAAGCACTTTACAGAGCAATGCCTTACATTCATCCATTCACACAAGCATGCATACACCGATGGCGGAGGCTGCCATGACCAGCGCAGTCTCTTGCGCAAGGACACTTGGAGAGAGTCAAGAGGAGACCGGCCCCGAACCAGCATCCCTCCATTGACTGCACAACTGCACTACCTCCAGAGCCACTGCCGCCCCCTTAAAAGCCAGCTCTGGGTCAATCAGTGGGCGTTTTTTATTAACATTACATGTTGCATAATATTGCCAGGCCTGCCCATGTTCCTCAATAACACTGTACAATATCTCAGGGTTTTTTCAGACTGGATTAATGTGCTTTCAGGAGTCAGACTGTACTCTGTTAGTAACCTGTTCCAAATGTACTGTGGACAAAGTGTCAGCAGAGCTGCTGTGCTGACCTTTCATACCCTATCTGGCTACATGAAGATTCAGCTTCACTGTACAGATAGTGGTGCTGCAGAATGAGGCTAGACAAAGCCCTGTGCCATCTCCAATACACAGCGAAACATGAATTTAATTGAATTGCATGTAGAAGAAACATACTTGACATTTACAGAACTGAAGTCAAACATCTAGCTGCATTCCTACCACTAACAGCATGTGCAATGACAGACGATCACTATTGACTCTTTTAACCCTTCAGCCGGTACAGTCACGCCAGTGTGATGAAAATGTTGGAAAATGAACGTTCCATAGAATATCTAGGTTCACTGAATGCAGAGCCTTATCGAGAGTCTATACGGTTCTGATTAAATTCAACACAGAATATATACCCTACTACAGTACATTTTTGTCAGAATGTTCACAACTCCTCTGCTGCAGTGCAAGGAACATAATATAATATAATACACTGGGAAGTTTATTTAGACAAAAAACAAATGCTGCCATTAATGTATACTGACCCAATTCATCCTTCTGTGCATTCGTCATATACGGCATTTTCACTCATTTTCTATCTCCGTTTTGTTGTTCCTCGACAGTCTTGTGTCTCCATCAGTATTAATTCTAAATGTATTGGGCATTCTTGTCATGTAGTAGGCGAGTTCACTTTGTCAGCCACTATCCAGCTACTTCTGACTTCGGTCTTCTGAGTCAGTTAATGAGACACAAACCCAGACTGAGGAGTATCAAGCACCCAGCGAAAATCAATACTGGGACCACAAACAGAGCTGGCACTGAGTGCTTTGCAAAACATCCCTCCACCTGAGAGGACTAGTTGTCTATCTCAGTGTGTTAGCGAGATAATAGGAAAAGTCTTCTTGATTCCAGAAAGAATGAATAAGTCATCTGGGAGTCACAAACAATGAATGCAAAAACCTGAAGGTGCTTGTATAAGTAAGGTGCATTTTAGCAAAACCAATCCAACACAAAGCCTGTGTTGAATATTACGAAGACAGGCTTCATATTATGACATGACGGATAAGTGAACATATGCTTAGATGATGCAAATTCACCAGCACCAGATTAGAAGGAGGACTTCCCCTTATGGCTTCCTGTGCATGACCACATGACACGTCCGACCCAGTGTTAAATATATAGACAGCCTTAGATTAATCATAAATTATAAACGCTACATGGGTAGCTGTGCCAGCTCGACTGTGTGTCTTTTCCACAATTCTTGCTTCATTGAGAGTAAAATGCCTGGAAAAAGTATTTGCGGAAAAAGCCGACTGATACAGATTTGTTCAACAGAAGCTCATACTGTAGATGATGGGATAATATGTTTATAAGATAAATAAATAAATAAATAAATAAACATTTATCCAGGGCGGCTATGGTCACATCACGCAGCACTCATGTGATGCAACTTCATGCTTCATACGTAGCCCTCTGGCAAAGAGGCTTACATAAGTGCCTAAACATCCTTGTTTAGAGTGGGAGGGGGCATGTTTTATTAACAACACACTCTTTTTGTCAGACTTAATTTGGCATCCTCAGGAGATAAAGGGCACGGGAGCCAGGCCCAAGAGGTTGACGATGCACAATGGAACCTCAGCCTCTGTCAGGGAGGTTGTTCACATCTTTGTTATGCTCGAAGTCTCAGGCGCCAAAAATGGAAGCATTAATATTTCACAAATGTGAAAATATAGTAACAGTGTAATGTGACAAATATAGCCACAGTGTAATGTTTGTGTAAACAAAGGAAAGGGAGAGGGATGTGACTCAGCAAAGTTTTACAATTAAAAATATGCTCAATCATTGTCAGTGTCAATTTCTTCTAGATCTTTGTCAGCACCACACTGGCTGGAAAATTCAGTGACATTCTGTTATCTTAAATGATCCTCAGTCTACACATTTCTGGGGTGATTATATATATTTTTTGATCCTCGGTAAACCATTTTCAGAAACCCCCCTGTGCAAAATAGGGTGCAATCGAGGCATAAGAAAAATGCTATTCAGGGATGACAAATTTCAGAGAGGTTCCGTGAAAAGTCAAACTCAACTGCTTATGCCACAATGCAATTACAGTTTTATTTAAATCTCTTAAACACCCTTGAGCAATAATACTGCTCGGCTTGGAAGGGCAGCAGCAAAGAGGATCACCTGCTCTCATCCTCCATTTATGAGTAATCCTTACCCACAATATAAATGTAATGACTCACAAGCATAAACATAAACTGCCTGACATTCAAAGTGTTAGAAGGAATGCTTCAACCCCTAATGACCCTCTCAACACTCCATTTTGCTTCCTCTTTACAATATCGGCGACTGAATCCAATGAAATACAGGGCCTCAAGGTGGAACGTTACTTCGGAAAAGCTCAAAAGAATATCAAGGTCATGATGCTCCTGAATAAACACACACAGTCCCGGCGAAGAGAAAGCATCAAGGACGAAGCGCAGCCTTTGTACAGAAGTTTCGAAAAACCCTGCTTTTTCCCCCTGACCCCATTAGACCTCCTGTGTCTGTTCTATAGGGGTCGACTATTCAGAAAATTAAATCTTCTGTGCTCTCTCTCTCTCTCTCTCTCTCTCTCTCTCTCTCTCTCTCTCTCTCTCTCTCTCTCTCTCTCTCTCTCTCTCTCTCTCTCTCTCTCTCTCTCCCCTTGTGAGAGGGGCTAGTTCAGATTTCCGCATGGCCAAGTCTTTCAGCAAGGCTTTTTTTATTGCTAGATTAAGGGGCGTGAATAGTGTCGATAAATATACCTTTGAAGAAGTACCCTCCACAAAGAGGCTGTAGCTCCAAAGATGTACTACTCGGTTTGTGATCTGGGCAAAAAACAATCTGTATGGAGGAGCTCCAGCATCTATGTTTGTTTTAATCACTAGTCTGGAAGCAATCATTAGTTGGCACGGAAACAACACACACACACACACACACACACACACACACACAGAGAGAGAGAGGGAGAGAGAGAGAGACAGAGGCAATGAGAGAAGAAGAGAGTTCTTAAGGTTTCATCCAAAATTGGATAACCACATTGTAGAAATCATGGGAGATTATAGCTTCTGGCAACTCTTAGCTAAGTTGTCATAACAAATAGTCAGCGAGGATTACAGCACCTGTTCTAATGATATAACTCTCTGGTCTTTATTTCTCCTCATCATTTAGGAGTCAAGGCCTCTCAAAGTAGGCTAATTAAAATGCATGCACTATGTTACATTATGTTAAAGTGGATTGTTTATTCACAAATGAACTATGTTAGAGTGAGTGGATTGTTTTCTTCAGAAATGAGAGATCCTGTGTACATGTACAGTACAGTATGTAACACATGTGTGTGTGTGTACCAGTTCAGTGTAAGTAACATGCAACACCCAGAGAGAAAGAGAAAAAATGCTGAACTAGGGACAACACAAAATCCTACCCATATACGCCCTAATGCAAATGAAATAGCTATTTTGGGTAGAAATACTTTTTATGTAACTGTAATTATGTCATTTGGTCCATTTTATAGGACAAAGGTGTTGTGCAATGGTCATTACCGTCTATTTTAACACTCCAATAAACAAAAAGGCAGCTAACTGGCGGTACATTCAGTTCCAATGATGGTTTTGTACACAACCAATTCCAATCTCGTTCTGTATGTTCTGCCAAATTAATTTTCTATGTTTATATATTTACTTCGGCTGATATATTTGTTCTCATTACAGGAGAGAGATTATAGCTGAATGTTGTTTAGTCATCTTCTCACACCAATGTTGATGATAGTGGGTGTGGTGACTTTTTTCTGAAAGCTTGCATTTACAGCTTATTAAAACCACTGTTGAGGTTTAATACACTGTTCACTAATAGAGGTAGGCTACTGAATTGGCACTAAAAGAGCATGCACTGTCGGGTCTAAAAGCTATCACAAACTATTGTGGGCTATCCACATAAAATGGAATCAGATGACAGCTCAGTGTTCTAAATCATGCAATAGCACTACATTATATACATTATGATATTAGCCTGCTATCAAAGATCATCTGTGATTCAGCTCCATGATTTACATCAGCCAATGACATTTGAACTCAACAGCCAATCAGTCTCAAATCAAAAGAGCCATGCCCCTCCCCAGAGCAAAGCTGTATTTTTGACTAGGTTTGAGCAGAGATGTAGAAGTCCAGCTTCAGGAAGTAAAACTTCTGCCATTCTGCATTGATTTTACTAGTGTGCTATTAGCATGTCATGTGATTTCACTAATCAGCCGAGCATGCAGCCAGAGCCCGAGGTGTACGCTATAGGATTAGAGTTATGAACTACACTAGATTGAACAGTTCATCATGAGAATAAAATAGGCTCAGAACAAAACAAAGTAGTAGTTGGAAGTGGCAGGATATACAGTGTAGGCTATAAAATGCTTCAACCGATCAATCCATTTACCCAGAAAGTCCTCGAAAAAAATGTTGATTATGTTTGAAAATAGATATTAGTTTTAAGATCTAATTTCTCAACTGTCAGATTCTCCAGATGTCTGCCAAATCTCAGAAAACCAATTAAAAAAGCACATCTGCTCCATCAGCAAATCATGTGCTCATCCATCTAATCTGTCCATGTCGACGTGTTCTATCTCCCACCTTCTATCTGAGAGATACGCTAGGATTGTTCTGATAGCAGGTTTGCAAGAGCTGAATATCTAGCGGAGGAAGACAAATCAGACTGCCAAAATGTGAAGGTCAACCATTACTATACTAAGATTGACACTAAGTTAGTCCGAGTTGAGAAGTGATTGAGAGTAAGCTGCGTGTTGTGACATAGAGAAAGAGATCGAATGATTGAGTGATTATTTATTTATCTATTTGTTGCTATGCGTGGTTGTATTTCTTTTCCGGACACCTCTCACTTCCCATTATTCGGATAGTACATTCATAGAGAAATAAATTCCAAGCCAACTGTGAAACTTTCCCTTCAGTCTCCGTGTCCATCCATGAGCTTTGCCAACAGTGTTGCCCTGGTCACACTGACCAAGGATACTAAGGTGTTAAAGTGCATATCAACTGTCTGGTACAGTTACACAAGGCAAGTGATTTAGTGGGATGGCTATAGGATTTAATTAATGATACTTTATTTCTTGACGTGTTCTGCTGCCCAATGTGTTGACCAATGACACTAAAGTGTTAAAGTGTACAGTATATCAACTGTCTGGTACAGGTACAGAAGACAAGTGATTTAGTGGGATGGCTATAGAATTGAACTAATGATACTTTATTTCTTGACGTGTTCTGCTGCCCAATGTGTTGACCAATGACACTAAAGTGTTAAAGTGTATATCAACTGTCTGGTACAGTTACAGAAGGCAAGTGATTTAGTGGGATGGCTATAGGATTTAACTAATTTAATTAATGATACTTTATTTCTTGATTTCTCCTGCTCAACTGGACCCTCCTCTGCACTAAGGTGCATTGTTATGGAGAGTGGCTGTCACTAGTTAGTAATAATTAGCAGCCGCTGTGGTGCATCGGATTAAAATGCCGGAGATGATGTACACTCAATAGTTGTATTTATTGCAGGTAGGAATGGAGTTGTTGACACTATTATTATACATATGAAGGTGTGTGGTTCTGGAAAGAAGACAAATACAGGAATACTTACTATACACATTAATTGTAACATCCACATCATAATGCTAATAGCAATACACATGAGCCTATAGCAACAATCTGATATAAGCTAGCAGCAAATATCCTCCTAAAGTGTGCAGCCTAGTGCACCACATTCTGTGACAAAGTAGCATAATAATTACAGTCCAAGCATGCTGCACAAGAGCATTCCGAGGGAAAAGGCACTATACAAAACGTTTTACTAGCAAACTAGCAATGTATATAGTAACCGCGGACATATAATAAATAATTAAAGCACTCGCATTCGCGTTCATACCGCGACCGTATAACAAACACTTGTCTTCTAATAACACATTTACCACACAACATAACACTAGCGATCTCGGCACAAATATTACAATATACATAACAAACAGATGCAAACATGTTGCAGTACTTACAGGTCTTCGAACGCACACAATGTATCAATACAAAAACGATGTCCAATCCTACACAATACACTCTGTAATGCTATCACTCTAAACGAACTATTCGCGCCACTGAGCACCCTCAGCGCACGCATCCCTAGACTCACACTCTGATTGGTCGAACAAGTGGAGTCAGAAGGGGTGCACGCACTGCGAGCATGACCCAGCGGTGACAGCCAGCTGCTCACGTGAACAGCGTTATGGCTGAAACAGCAGTCCTTCGCAACAGCCGCCCCCAAATTTGGTCAGCCGAATTTGCTTTAATCCGAAGGACTGGTGGGCTCAGGGTCCACATCCGGGATGGCAGGAAGTGTGATGAGACGGGCCACTGGCCTGAGGTAGTGTCTCCCGTTGACCTGTACTTCTGCTGTCCTGATGCGTCCATCGACTCCAGGGTGCACTTTGGTGACTTGGCCCACAGGCCATTGAGCACGTGGCAGGAGCGGGTCTACCACCATCACGATGGCTTCAGGTTGTAGTGCTGGAGTATCCTTCTGCCACTTTGTGCGGGTTTGGAGGGCTGGAAGGTAATTCCTAATAAAATGTTTCCAGAACTGATCTGCAAGAATCTGAGAGTGCCTCCAGCGTCTTCGGCTCAGAAGTTCTGACTCAACATAAACGGCTTGAGGCAGTGCAGGGTCCAGCCGCCCCATCAACAACAGGTTTGGGGTTACTGGATCTGGGTCAGCAACATCACTAGAAACATATCCCAACGGCTTCGAATTCAGCATTCCCTCCACTTCGATCAACACAGTCCGCAACACCTCTTCTTGTACTGCTTGGGGTTGTACAGTGGCATACAGGGCAGTCTTCACTGACCGGATTTCCCTCTCCCAAATGCCACCGAAGTGAGGTGCGCCAGGAGTGTTGAACCTGAAGCTGATCTGATGCAAAGCCAACTCCTTCTTTAGGTCAGGCTGCAATGCCTGGAATGCTTCACGGAGTTCTCGCTCCCCACCCTTAAAATTAGTGCCCTGGTCTGACAGCACTTCGGCAGGTTTCCCTCTCCGAGCAATAAACCTGCGAAGAGCCATCAGAAATGAGTCGGTGTCCAAGCTGGTTAAGACATCTATGTGAACTGCACGCGTCGTCAGACACTTGAACAGTATCCCCCATCTCTTTTCTGAGCGCCGTCCAATTTTGACAGTGAACGGTCCAAAACAATCCACTCCAGTGGAAAAGAAGGGGGGCTTGAACAAGCGCAGCCGTGCTTGTGGTAGGTCGGCCATTTGGGGCACTATTGGTTGGGCTCTCCACCTCTTGCAGTCTGGGCAGGTGTGTTGATGGCGTTTAACAGCTTCTCGTCCATGTAAAACCCAAAATCTCCTCCGGATCTCTGCAAAGAGGCGCTCAGAACCTGGGTGTCGCAAGTCCTTGTCAGCATCATGGAGAATGAGCTTTGTGATCTTGTGCGCTGGATCTAAGACCACAGGATGGACAGCATCAGCTTCCAGTAGCTGAACGCGGCGGAGCCGTCCCCCAACTCTTATTAACTTTGTGACCGAATCGAATTCAGGGGCAAGTGTAATCAGCCGACTGTTGGATGCCACTGATTTTCCAGCAGCTAAATGGGCGTAGTCTTCAGGGAAGCTATCCTGTTGGGATTGCCGTAAGACATCCATCTCTACTTCCCGGTAGTCCTCAGCAGTCGGACCACTCTGATCAGAGGCCGCCCCATAGCGGGAGAGAGCAACAGCATGCACCATGTCCCTGAATGATTGGAACTGGTCCGGATCGGGGTGTGGGGGTTCTGCAGTTGTGGTGACATAACTGCAGAACGCGGGCTTCCGCAGTTCTGCATCTTCCTCCCCTACGCCTGCAGAGGGATTGGCGGGCCAGAACATTGCTGGTCGTGATAAGAATGCTGGTCCATTCTTCCACCGGCTGTCCTCAGCTATCTCCAGCAAGGTCTTACCCCTTGTGATGTCGTCCGCGGGGTTACTGCCAGTATCCACGTAACGCCATTCACTGGAACCCGTCAGTTCCTGTATCTCTGATACCCTTGTGCCAACGAACACCTTGAACCGGCAGGACTCTGATTGGATCCAGGTAAGCACGGTTGTGGAGTCTGTCCAAAGCACAACATCCTGTAGAGGGAGGGTGAGCTCCTTTGGCAGCAGAGCAGCCAGCTGGGCTCCTGTCAGCGCTGCACACAACTCCAGTCTGGGCATAGATTGTTGCTTTTTTGGTGCCACTCTGGATCGTGCTGTGAGGAATGACACCTCAACCAGTCCATGCTGGTCTTCTGTGCGCAGATAAGCGACAGAGCCATAGGCTCGCTCAGACGCGTCACAGAAAATATGTATTGTCCTAGTGCACACCACACTATCCATGTGAGTACTCACATAGCAACGGGGGATGGATATTTTCTGCAGGTGTTCCAACTCTTTTTCCCACTCTTTCCACATCTGTAATGCCTCTTCAGGCAGTGCTGGATCATCCCATTCTCTGGGTTTGTTCCACAGGCCCTGCACAAGGACTTTGGCCCTCGTGGTGAATGGAATGATGAAACCCAATGGGTCATAGAGACTTGCCAGAACCCTGTAGATATTCCTCATGGTGGGCATGAGGTGACACTCCAGACGGCATTTATACCCAAGGGTATCTGAGTGGCAAAACCACCTAAGGCCCAAGGCCAACTCCTGCGGGTCCGTTTCTGACGCATTTAGCCACAACTCATTGCTCTCTGATCTCAACTCCTTTGGCAGGTGGCTAATTGTCCCAGGACAGTTGCTGGCCCATTGGCGTAGCTCGAAGCCCCCCTCAGACAGGAGAGACTGGAGCTTATTCACCAGCAGCTTAGCTTCATGTATGGAAGGTACGCTTCGGAGGCAATTGTCCACATAGAAGCATCGGTCTACTGCTACCCGAACGTCTTCCCCAGGCTGGGTATGATCGGAAACATGTTTCTGCAATGCGAACGTCGCACAACATGGGCTGCAAGTGGTTCCGAAAGGAAGAACTTGCCACTCAAAGACATGCGGGTTTTCATCCTTCTGTAGGTCTCTCCACAGAAAGCGTAGAACAGTCCTATCTTCAGGCAGAAGCCTTACCTGGTGGAACATTCCCTTAATATCGCTACTGATAGCGATAGAATGCTCCCTGAAACGCAACAGTACCCCCAGCAGGCTTGACGTTAGGGTGGGCCCAGGCAGAAGTAGGTCATTCAGATTGGAACCCTTGTATGTGAAGGAGCAATTGAAAACAATGCGGTTCTTCCCATTGTGGCTGACCATATGGTGAGGGATATACCAAGATTCACCACCATTCTTCAGCTCTTCCCCTTTAACCCTGACAACATATCCTGCCTTTTCCAGTTTCTGAATTTCTTCGCAGTAAGCAGCTGCCCGCTCAGGATCTTTGGCCAGCCGCTTCTCAGTGCCTCGGAGATAGGAAAGAACAGCTTCCTTAGGTGCTTGAAGTCTTGGCATGTTCTTTATCCGCAGCAACGGGGTGGCATAGCGCTGAATCCCTTCTACTCCAATCCGCACAGTTCTCTTCTCCAGCAGGTCAATGGCTTCTTTGTCTTGCTTGGAGCGGGTCACCAGTTTCTCGCTTCTGTAGGGCAGGACATCCATCTGCCAGAGCCTCTCGACGTGCTGGAACAACTTGGTTGAGGGGGATTGAGTAGACACGTGCAAACACTGGCTTTGACGGAGCTGCTGCTTTACAAACCTCGTTGGCCCTTGAAGAGTCCAGCCAAGTCTGGTCTTTACTGCAGCTGGTCCACCAGGGGGCCCCAGGCGCACCGGCTCGATTGGGGTGATAAGATGGGTGTAATCTGAACCAATCAGAATAACAGGATGGACCTGACTGAATGCTTGCAGTGGCAGTCCCTTCAGATGTTTGTATTTCCTCTGCAGCATCTTCACCGGGTAGGTATGTTCTGCTAGGCCTAGCTGATCTGCAGTAAATGCTCCTATGATCCTGTAAGTCCTCTGTGGTTGATGGACAGGAGAGATAGAGAATGTAACAGAGGCCCCATGTATCACTTTCATATCTTGGCGCACTGTTCTCAGGGAGAGGTCTTCAGGGTCTCCTTCCAGCTTCAGAGCCTGTGCTGCCTTTGCTAGCAGAATTGTGCGCTCTGAGCCATCGTCCAGTATGGCATATGCCTCCATGCAGTGTTTACCATTACGCAAGATCACCTTGATCACTTTGAGCATCACTGGACTGCAGCCTGACCGCCGATCCAGATAGAACACATCATTCGTCTTCCCTACAGGACCGGGGCTGTTCTCAGTTACTGGTCTGTAGTTCACATCATGCAGGGCGTCCAGATGCTTCCCTTTACATTTCTTGCATGTAGTCTTGAGACGGCACTGGGCAGCCTGGTGGGCTCGACCACAGCGCCAGCACTTCTTGTTGGTCTTCACCCACGACGCCTTCTGCTCTGTCGTCAGCTGACTGAAGTTCGCACATTCGCTCAAATAGTGCTGAGTATTTGAACAGTACGAACAGTAAACCTTCTTGTCCCCTGGCGTGGTACTTCCTGACGAAGGTGCTTCATGCGCAGCTTTGCTGTCAGGCTGATCGGCTCCATGTAGGATACTGGTGGGCCGCTTCGACTTACGATCCCGAAACTTCTCTTTCTTCAGGTCTCCACCTGCTTTCTCACTCCCACCGGGGATATCGAACACAGTCTCCTGCATCTTAAGCTCGTACTCTAACCATTCAGCAAAGTGCAGCAGAGTGGGGATGCGGATGCGCTGAGGATACAGATAACGTTTAAATTCGGCTCTCATATCTTGTGGGAGCTTCTGCAGCAATCGTGTCACATGTGAGCCACATTGCAGCTCGACCTGGCCACTCTCTCCAAGCTGGTCAAGCATCCCCACCAACGCTCTTGCTCGCAGCGCGAATTTCTTGAAGCCAGGGGTGTCATTGGTGTGGATGTCAGGGGCTTCCATCAATTCTGTGATGCGTCTCAGTGCCAGCTGGTGTGGTTGGCCATAGTGTTCAGTGAGGGATGCCATTGTGTCTGTGTACGGCTGCCTGGAATTGGTATAAGAGTCCGAAATCAAAAGGGCTTCCTCAAACTTAAGGTGATCCACCAGTATCTGGTATTTAAAGCGCTCAGTTGCATCAGCAGGTAACAAATTCTCCAGTGCTATCTTTAACCGGGTGAATTCTCTGGGGTCTCCCTTTGTAAAGTGGGGAATGCTGGGCTTTGGTCCACGATACACCCGCTCTTGCTGGGGGTGGGAATTCTTTAGGTCTGGTTGGTGACCTACTGAAGCTCTGTCTGACACAGGGATACTGAACTCTGAATCACATTCAGAGCCTGCGTCTGGCTCACAGTAATCTGGTGTGGGCACTGGAGGGCGCTGAGGCATACTCCCTATTCTCCTCAGGTGCTCTGTGAGCTCCGCCACCAAGGGGACGTAATTAACTGCAGAGGGTGCTGTTATTGGGTGATTGTGGGCCGCTGGCTCTGCTGGAGGTGGCGGCAGTGGCCAGTCATCCTTCTCTTCTTTGATTGCATCATGGTGGGTACCAGTGGGCTGCAGGTATTGTGGTGGAGGTGGAGGTGGAAGGCTACCGTCTAGGGCTGGCCTAAAGGAAGCAGACCGGGTTAACACTGCAGGGGCAGTGGGAGAAGGCAGGGGGGTCGATGCTGGACCATTGACGCTTATCTGTCTCTGCATTTGTATGACTGTGTAGTGCAGTCTCTGGTTGTCCTCCTGGAGCTGCTTAATAGCCTCCAAAATCACAGAAGTATCCTGTGTTGTTGGTGGGCATTGGGGACCAGGAGTGCTCTGATACTGTGGTCTGAGAGGCACAGGCTGACTCAGGTTTCTAGGTGTAGCACTGGCATCTACAGACAACTGGGTTGCATGTGCAGAGAGGGCAAAGGGGACCGGCTCAGCTGCCATCTCGGCTCCCTCCGGATAAGACCCCATACCATTGCCTGTATAATCGGCAAACCAAGCTGGTGGTCTTCTCTCACGTCTAGGCCTGGCATCGGCAAGATGGTCGGATTGGTTGTACATCCTGGTTGATCCACAGCAACTACTCTTCCCGGGTTTCGGCACCAATTTGTTATGGAGAGTGGCTGTCACTAGTTAGTAATAATTAGCAGCCGCTGTGGTGCATCGGATTAAAATGCCGGAGATGATGTACACTCAATAGTTGTATTTATTGCAGGTAGGAATGGAGTTGTTGACACTATTATTATACATATGAAGGTGTGTGGTTCTGGAAAGAAGACAAATACAGGAATACTTACTATACACATTAATTGTAACATCCACATCATAATGCTAATAGCAATACACATGAGCCTATAGCAACAATCTGATATAAGCTAGCAGCAAATATCCTCCTAAAGTGTGCAGCCTAGTGCACCACATTCTGTGACAAAGTAGCATAATAATTACAGTCCAAGCATGCTGCACAAGAGCATTCCGAGGGAAAAGGCACTATACAAAACGTTTTACTAGCAAACTAGCAATGTATATAGTAACCGCGGACATATAATAAATAATTAAAGCACTCGCATTCGCGTTCATACCGCGACCGTATAACAAACACTTGTCTTCTAATAACACATTTACCACACAACATAACACTAGCGATCTCGGCACAAATATTACAATATACATAACAAACAGATGCAAACATGTTGCAGTACTTACAGGTCTTCGAACGCACACAATGTATCAATACAAAAACGATGTCCAATCCTACACAATACACTCTGTAATGCTATCACTCTAAACGAACTATTCGCGCCACTGAGCACCCTCAGCGCACGCATCCCTAGACTCACACTCTGATTGGTCGAACAAGTGGAGTCAGAAGGGGTGCACGCACTGCGAGCATGACCCAGCGGTGACAGCCAGCTGCTCACGTGAACAGCGTTATGGCTGAAACAGCAGTCCTTCGCAACATGCATCATGTGGTCTTATCAATGCTAAGCAGTAGTGGTAGTGTCTGTGCACTAAGGTGCATCATGTGGTCTTATCAATGCTAGGCAGTAGTGGTAGTGTCTGTGCACTAAGGTACATCATGTGGTCCTATCAATGCTAAGCAGTAGTGGTAGTGTCTGTGCATTAGCAAGTCTTATCAATGCTAAGCAGTAGTGGTAGCGTCTGTGCACGTCCTCTCTGGTGAGGTGTAGGGCAAAAGGGGCTGGATACAACTTAAAACTTTAAAAAGCACTCTGGGGTGCATTCTGTGTATGAAATGTGCTACACAAATAAAGCTTATCGGGGCAATTGCTCTGTCGCTAGTTTGGAGTTTACAGTAACATGGTTTTAAACTGGACTTGGGGATTTTAAACCGTGGAGTTGGAGTTTGGAGTTTAAAACCATGTTGAACTCCAAACTAGCGACAGAGCAATTGCCCCATTATTATTATTATTATTATCATTATTATTATTGTTGTTGTTGCTGTTGTTGTTGTTGTTGTTAAAAGAATGAGGTGCCCACACTCTGCTATTTCTTCCGTACGTTTAATGTGCTGCTACGTTTTGACCCTGCTGGGTCTTCCTCAGGGTTAGAAAACTGTTCTAAAATCCTGTGCGTCAAGCCCAAACCGTTGAACGCTTTGTCTGGTGGCCGGCCTGAAGTCTTATCAATGCTACCCTCAGCTACATGTTCAAAACCACTTTATTTATTTACTTTTTTATATACAAAATATGACAGTATGCACAGGAACTTTTTAAATCATCCAATGGGATGAGCAGCCACAGATTCAAACTTTGCTCACAGAAACAGGATTCACTCTTTACCTCTGAGAGATGCTAATGATCTTCCAACTCCCAACTGCCATGGCAACCACTGAGCCCATGTCCGGCCTGTGTCTTTGAAGTGCTTTCCCTCTCCTCTGAGAATCACAAATGACCATGCGAAGAAGTCACTACATAAAAATGCCAGCGTGTTGAATTAGTTTGTCAAGTCATGACAAGCAGTTCCAAAAGTAATGATAACTTTCAGTTCTGCTTTGTTCAAGGCCTTCACTTCCACACACTATTTCTCTATGTACATTAATGAGGTAAGATGTCTACAGCAGATGGCATAAAGGGAAAAACTCATGCCTAGGAAAACATGATTAGCAGTATACACAGTACACCAAAACAGTGGTTCCAGTCATGGGAACAGAGTACTTTTGAATGCATGCCAAATTTTGCAAATAGAAGACAATGTAGGATTTGTATAGCAACAATAAACAAGCATAGTTACCGAGTCATTTTTAGCTATCAGTTCCTCTGAGACAACCCATCAGCACAGCAGCTAAGTATCCAACCATTACAACCATTAGCTTACATGATAAAAAATGAAACAGCACTTATTAGGCAATCTTACTTTTTAAAAGGATAGCACAAAATGCCTTTGACATGCCCTTGTGTGTGATAATTATCAACAAGCCTACATCAGAGTGAATATTTACTGCAATTATCCCCTAATCCAAAACTTCCACCGAAGTGAATGTGTTCTCAAGAGTAATACTTGTTCTGTAATTGAGTTCTGCATTACTTTTTCACACCAAGGAACCCCAAGTTAAGTTTTTCCATTTGTTTACACGTAGGCCTATTGATCTCAAGACAAAATGAAAAGAGGATATGCACCTGGCCATAGTGGTTCATGAATCTATGAAAATATGAGAGATGCTTAATAATATCTCGAGGAGTCATGTCAACATTCAGATATGGGGATCTTCACCCTCATATTGGTCTGATAAGGTGACGGATATTGTAACCCAGCAGTAGTGTATTAAAAATGCTTCACTTTCTGGTAGCACTGGTCTGAAGAGATAGAAGCTTTAATGAAACTGAAGTAGGATTGACAGCTACACCTCTGAGGTAAGGAAAAGCTCATCAATTTACAGGATAAGTCCCGATACGACAGCCCAAATAATGAATAAAAACCAAGCAGCTCATGCATGATTGTAGAATTGCCGTATCTGCTATTTGCATCATTATTTGTGATAGTTTGAAGAGATAACAGGTGGCATCAAGGAAAATCAATTAGGACCTATCTGAAAGATATATATCTCTTGCACACATTAAATGTGACGTTATGCACCGAGAGTACTTTAAACATGTAACCTCTGACATTACATTCCCATTTAGATCAGACTAGATTTTAGGGGAATTAAAGCCATGAGCTCTGTCTGAGTCATGTCATTATACTTGGAGAGTGAAATGAGTCCTGCATTACTGCTGATCCCGTATGTTAATCCTTTATGGTGCAGCTGTCATATCTTCCTGGATAAGTTTTGATGGAGCATAACTACAAAATTCCAAGGACATCATGATCATAAAAAAAACTGCACCCCTGTTTTATGGACACTAACAACAGACTGGCAGTGCCATCCTCAATTTCATCTGGAAAAAAAGGCACTTCTGTGTTACCCAGCAGTACAGGGGAAGTTTACTTTTCTTTTGTCTTTTTCACTTCATGCCTGAATAACAATTTGAAATAACACCTTTGTTACAGAACATCTCACTCCTATGAACAGTACATTCACATCAGGTGGTATATGCAGGGGAAACTCAGATGCTGTCTCACAGTCAGTATAACGCAGCATGAAGCTTGGCAGGCTGGATTTAGTAGGGGTATGGGAAATTTGCACCTGGGTTCCTTATTGGTCCCCTAGAGGTTTTCAGGGGTTACGTAAGACAATGGAAAACATGCTGTGATTTTTCAAATATTTGCCCATATTGTTTTAGCAATTGCATAGCACACCCATTAAAGAAAAATAATATTGTGAATTTGTATAAAAGATATTTCTTAGTGCATACATACTGTATACAATAGCTGTCTTTATAAGCTGTAAAAAGACCCCAAGCCCGCTCAAAAATTGGTGATCCATAAAGAAAAAAAACATGAGTGACTTTTTTTTTATTTCTTTCAAAATCCCACATGAGACATCTAAAATGTCTTCGAGGTTCTAAAGACTTCAAGGACCTTGGGCTAAGATGTCTTGAAAATATCCATGGCATGTATAAAACATCAAAGTCCTTTCCCGCAAATCACAAAGATGAAGCCATAGAAATTAATGCTGGTGAAGCAGTGGTGGACATCAAGCAAAGTTTGAATCAGGAAGTGTCATCATATCAAATACACCTACCACCACTGCGTATGTGAATGTATGCTTATCTGTCTTTCATATAATCATCTACCATCAACATGAATGTGACCATTACACTAAAGGCAAATGCCTATAAAAGCACACCTCATAAAGTGGTCAATTCCTAAAAGCTGCTTGTTCTGTTAGACTACAACATATACAAATGGACGATAGCCTTTGATGCAATACATAATACTTTCGGAATACTGTAATAGAATGGCATATGCTAATGGGGTGATCTGACCCAGTAGTAGAGGTCCAAACAAATCATGTCTTCATCTCTCTGCACCTTTCCTGTCAGCGTGACTGACAACCTGTGTGAGAAAACCCAAACCAATCAACAGCAGGTCAAATGTGTAGGGATGACTGTTCAGCAGACAAAACAGGAGTTGCTTTATAAAACTTTGCTTATTCTGTTTACTTTTCAGATTCCAGTTCAACGGATGAACTGTTTCTGACCCTTTGCTAAACACCTTTGGTTTTGAAAGTGCAAGTGTTAAACCAAAAGAAAACTTTTCTCAGCGTAGGCTTAGGAGCTAAGTCATCTACACTGGCCATGTATGCGGCTGGTCTACTGCCGTGGCTCATATCTGGAATCGATTTGTCTAAAAAAAGAGGAAGAAGCAAGTATAAAATCCTTGAGTTATCTCTCTTGAGAGTAAATGTGGACAATTTTGCAAATTAAATATGAACCAAAACAGAAAATAATAATAAAAGAAAACCCTGTCAAACCACATCTATGAATGTTTAGAAAAGACAAACAAAAAAACTATGCAAAACCAATGCACAAATAACCTAAATTAAACAATGCCTTCATAATTCATGGAGTATTAAGAAATTTAAGAAATAAATAGCTTTAAAGAAAATAAAATAAAATAAGATCACTCATTAATTTGAAGATAGAATGCAAAGTTTAAGCTTAATTGGATAGATTTTTTTTTTCATTTCTGTTTTACATATTAATCAATGGCAAACTGGCATCTCACTAATCCATCCTCATCAACAGTGAACATCAATGAGCACTGTCCTGCAGAAATCACAATCTGTTCCGGGATTGTGTGTAAAGCCTTCAATAACTATAGTCTGGCTTCCTTCTTCTCAGTAAATGTCCAGTGGGATCTCAGTGTCTGATGCCGCTTTTTGACAATCCTTTTCATTGAGACAACCTTGAGATCCTCTGTGAGCTTTCAAGGTTGTGCTCTGAGCTCTTCCTTGAGAAAGCCATTATAGAACACGATTCCAACTGCATCCTATTCTCCTCTCTGGGGTCCTCCTGTTGTCCATTTGCTGTTCTGTCGTCAGCCGTGTTTTGTTCAAGGCAACCACACAAGATTAAGTTTCAGGACATCTCTCCGATCTGTCTGCACATTTATAGTATGGATTAAAACAAACTTGCTGAGGATGAAGCTTATTCCTGTATCACTGATTGAACCAGAACATGAACCATTAGTTAAAAGATTATTCGATTCTGTGTCCTCTTGTGAGTTGTCCATACATTTTTTTCCATCAGTAAAATACAGATTTCAGTTGAGAGTGGCCAGCAGAAACATGAACCTGATCCATCCTGTGACCTATTCTTTCTTCAGTTCATTTTCAGTGTAGGAAGGCTTTTTGCACACCTCTTTTTCTGGGCAAGTACGTAGGATATGACCAAAAGGAATTTACCTGATGAAGGTCTAGATCGAAACGTTGTAATTTCTAATAATAAAAGAACATAATATACTCTTTAACTAGGCCTAAGCACAGAAATAAAACCAAAAAAGTGGGTGTATCTTCTCTCCAAATGCATCTGATCAAAAACCTAGATATCTAATCATGTATGATTTTTGTCAACATCCACTCTTAGACTTTTCCAATGTGCAATCGATGCCAGAATAGATCCAGTAGTTCTGTTAACTGTGGCCTTTTAGCTATTTAGCATTAGCAAACAACATTCTGCTTATAATATTGCCATGACGATGATTCTCCATGACACAACTGAGCCAGATGCTGTATTTGACAATACAATATCACGTAGTGACTGCTCTTTCAAAAGATTATCTTTCTCAGAGCACAGATCAAAGGCCGACGCCTTGTCAAGGAACAATCACCAGGAGCAATTGAAACATGATTAAAATCTGCATCTCTGTCCTCAAACACCCCCTGCATCTCTGCCTATCTCTGGTAGTCGCCTCCATCTTGCAACTGAACTAATGTAAACAATATAAGAAAATAAAATAAGTGTTTAAAACAAAAATAAAATGTCAGTTATTGATAAAATAACTGGAATACTAGAATATGACACAAACAGGAGACAGGTTATGAATTGATATCCAGAACTTGTTAAAAACAAAAACGCACACGAACGCTAGCCTAAGATATCTAGAAAACTAGCAGGACAGACAGGCACAACAGAGGAAATCCCAAGAAGTCCAAACTAAGCAGTTATCTGTGGCCAGGAGTAGAATTATGAGATAATTCTCAGGATGTAGGACTCAAAAAGGTAATCCTATAATAGTAATCCAGAGAAATGGTGTGGTGGTCAAAATCCTAAAAATAGCACCAGCAACGGCTGGGAGAGAAACACACAAGTAGCAAGACCTTGCCAAGAACATCTACAGTACAGACAGGAATAGAATGTACACATACAGTGCATTGAGAATCAGACATGTTAGGTTTAGAGTGAGTCATGACAGCGAAGAGGTCATCGTTCATATAGTCAAGCAACTTGAAATTATATTTCTCTCCTTGTTTCTTCAATTTAGCCCAAACGCTCTGAGATCGTTCAAACACCAGTTAAAATCATACTGCAGTCAATAGGCCTATATCTAGTGTTTGGAAGTTCATCTAGGGAGCTCATGTTCTATAGCTTATAACCAGATCTAGGGAGCTCATGTTTTATGGCTTATAACCAAACACTTTCATCATCTACATTCATGTTACTAACTGACCACAGACTATTTCTCCCTTGAAATGTCATGATTTCCAACTGAGCATATAAGTACACACACACTCATGCTGATCAGAGCGAAGCACCCAATGACAAAAGACTAATCAGCTGCAGTCTTTGTCTTTGCTTTGAGGGCAAAAATAATAAATGATATGCATTTGTGGCTTCTAATGACCACAGCTACCTCAGTTAAGAGGCTTTCGCGTGCAGTGATATAGAATGTATACAAATCAATACGATTAAATATAATCAACAAAAAAGCCACTTTGGAGTCAAATTAAGGTGATTTCCTGATTTTGTGAACACCCTCACACACCACCACCACTACCACCACCATTCCCCAGGGGTTCAGATCCACTGCTCAGAGCTGAACAATCTCTAGCCAGTCGAAGGCAGGCACCACTCATGCAGGTCCCAGGAGAGCCAATCAGGCCCTTGTCGGAGAGAAAGGCCGGACCTTCAAGACGATTGGTATTCCTGCAGTCTCTCCTCCTGAGTGCAAACTATACTCTATTCATGAGTTTAGGTTGTGAATCTGCAGCATTTAAACTAACAGAGAAAACAGGCTAAGGCAAAGTCTCTGGCCAAAGTCCTGACACATATTGCAGGGATCATGTAACAACGTCCTACTCATACATGGATCCAGGACTGAACCAGTGTATAGGCAGTAGTCTTATGATTCAGTGCAGGGTCATCTCATGTTTTCCTTAAACAAAAGCAAGCCAAGAGATTCAAGCACATAAGCATGGTGTCTCTGTCTCTTTGTTGCAAAATATAAACATATACAGTATGGATAGCTAAAGCAGGGTGGAATTTGTGTGGAAGAGTATTTCTTCATCTCTTGTTCCAGTGCCAATGGTTAGGGTCCTAACCCTAACCCTCCCTCCACCAACACCACCACCTATCTTCTTCATAGTTAGAGGGTAAAAATATCTTCAGTCGTGATTTTGTGTCACAGCTTTCCAGGTGTGATGCAGAATGCCTGAACATACTGTTGATATCAGTGGCATAGATTGCATACATTTGCTCTGTTTCATATGAATACATCTCCTCAAAAGAACAAAATGACCTAACCTGATTGAACAAAGGCAGCTCCTAATACCCAGTCATATCACATTGGGTATCCAAACTCTTTTTAAACTCCTTTCAAGTTTGACCGGTAAGCCGACAGTCCACACCTCGAGCCGACTAATTCATCAAAGCTTATGCTTGAGAGCAATCACAGACTGTCCAGTGCTTGACTTTGGCGGTACCACAGAAATGGTGTTGGCCAAGCCTTGTTGACCTCAATTTTACTCTTTTGTATTTGTTCTGTCAGTGTGACATTTTTGGGCTGAGGTTTAGGCTTAAGCCTGGGCTAAGCCATTGTATATATTAGCGGGCCCTTTTTGTGATATAATTACACTCTGGCCAAAACTGGAGAAAGTTTGTCAGTCAGTTGTATTCAGGCAGGCAGTCCATGAACAATCGGCAGTTGATAAAGATAATGACAATTCCATTTGCATCATGGTATAATGGAAAACTGCAGAATATTGAATAGACTGTAACAACGGTGTTGTCTCCCAGCCATGTTATCAGTAACCTTAACAGTAATTCACACTATTGTTGCGATCTTAGAAGTTGACTTGGCTGTTTAAAATCACAGTCACAATAATTCGGACTATTATTCATCAGATACTACTGTACGTCCAAATAAAATCAATACTTGAAAGGACCAGGACATACAGTATCTGATCATAGTTAAACACAGTGTCTCCACAGATTTAGACATTTCTGTCTCCCAATTTGTTAAATTAAGCAATAAAACAAACTAGGTTCATGGATAAAAAATGTAGATAGGAAAGTGAACACCCTCACAGAGCACACTATTTTTACAGATTATTTACAGATGTTTACAGATCCTTCTGTTTTTCTGTTGATTGATCAGATGATTACAGATCCTTCTTTCTATAGCTTTCAGCCCGCAAGTAAACCACTTTAACATCATATTGGTGTGTTATTGGCTTTCACAATGTAACTCACTTAGGGCACCAAGATGGTCAGCAGCGGCACATACGCTTACCTTAGAAATCAGAAAATTAGACAAATGGATTACTCAACAGGAATGACTATTTGAGCACAATAAGGTTGTTTCTCATTACTAGACTGTATATGTAATTGTAACCTAATATGGTTTGATACATTTGACAGCCCTGGCTTTTCCTTTTTTTACAGTAGCCATAGGACAAGTCAGTGGATTATGAGTAGGTGATCTAGAGATAACTTAGTTAATCTTATCAGTACGTACTATATTGGCCCTCAGAATAATGAGTTCCATTCAATTCAATGAGTCATCTCAAAATGTCGAGGTCTAATACATTTTTTTTTTAACAATGACTGCTGTTAGAAATGAATAATGACTTTGTCATTGATGCTTTGTCCAGAATGTAGCAACACATTTCAGTAACACTTTACTTGAAGGTATCTACACAAAAGTGACATGATACTGTCATGAACATGTCAGAAACATCATAAACAACACTTGTTGGTCAATGTCATTCAGTTTTTGTCATAACAAGTCACTCTTATACCTTCAAGTAAAGTGTTAACCACATTTGTTTTCCACTGTGACTAGTACAATGCACTGCATGGAGAGAGAAAGCATGATGTGTCCTATGAAATAAAATAAAATATGATAGCAGACATGATTTTACATGACAAACATTAATAGAATTATCAGCCTAATGAGACCAAGGCTCCGTAAATATACATTCGCTCAATTATTTAAAGCAAATAAAGTGAATTGATCTATGGTGTGACAGCACATCTGAAGGATTACCTGTAATTCTGCCTTTGGCAGGGAGGGCAGTCACTCCAACCATTATTACAGTGTAGATCAAAAAGGAAAACGAGAATTCCCAGAGCAGATTAAGTCAGTTGAAAGGATTATATTCTCAGCTATAGAAAGCCTCTCACCCAGTGCAATTACACAAGCTGGGAACAGTATCGGAATTTCAATTTGGGCAAAATAATTAAGGAATCACAAAGTGGTAAACATAGCAAAATGACTCGCATTAATACATGCTCATAGAGGTTACTCTGGTGATTCATATGCTGGCTGGGAAAGAAATGCAAGATGTTCGCCTTGTCTTGTTTTGCCTTATTCACTCCACGGTGTTGAAATGAGTGTCATGACAGAGAGATAATCCGCTTAGTACATGAATATAAAACACCCGCGGTCATGACATTTTGAAAGATGTTAAGGTGTAATATCAGGATTTGGGAGTTCCGTATATGTTTCATCCTGGTTAAAAAAGAGATTCAAATCTTTTGGGATGGTGGAAATCTTTTGTAGATCAAACATGTTTCAAATGTGAGAGTAGTTTTGGGCTAAAAGCCTAATTTGTAATGTTTACCTTCCATCTTAGAAGAAATGTTCTTCATAATGACTATAAACCAAATCCAACATATGGTCTACAGTCAACACAAATATACCACTTTTTCCTCTTTTCCTCTAATGGTTGACTTGACTAGCTGGAGATGAACCCTTTCAAATGGCTACTTCCTGGGTGTCTAGCTTTAGATTCTAGAAGGATTATATCCCCGGTATTGCATTTCTGTCAACCTCAAATACAGCATTTGCTTTCACTCCAGCAGGGACATCACATTTAACAGCTTGGGCTTCACCTCTTGCAAAACCACATTCACCACCTGTTAGCGATGTCGCAAAATAGCACCAATTCATAGGAGGAAAAAAAGATAACAAAGGATATCGATGTGTCATGGTTGACGTTTGAGCAGCCTACACCTGTGAAATGCTAATGTGGCGCGAGCAAGGTGTGTCATGGCCAGCATGTAAATCAGATTATCGAATGGACAGAGAGGGTAAACAAAACTAAACAAAAAACCCAGGTCCTGATGAAAAATTATTATTTTTCTTATTTAAACATTCCTGTCTTTAGTGACTGGATATAAAAGGCTAATTCAACACATTTGGCATTAATATGAATCGGTCAGAACCTTGAAACAACCATGCATGTGCATGAGGAAGTGCAATTATCATGTTGCGTCCTGACTACCCACCCAGTGCCTGAGCGTGACTCAGCTGAGGACAAGGAAATAGTATGGAAAGGACCCATTTTGGCAATGGGCACGCATACCGTTTTTTTTTATTTATTTTATACTGAATTAACTTTTGAGTAAATAATTGTGATTCATACTGTACCATTCAGAATGGGGTGAGGTAGTCTCTGAAAGAGCTGCAGAACTTTTATAACTGGGACCTGAAAAAAGATGTACACTTTCTGTAAAAATCAATACAACAGAATATATTTACCCTGCATCCACAGCATAACCTTACAAGCCATTTTGGAGTTGACATATCACCCTTTCTACACAGGCTCTAAGAGAAAACCTCACAAATTCACAAAATAGACAAAATAGGCAGTTTTGTGTTCAGGGCATATGGACAGGGTACCATGTACGCATGAGTAAATAATGAATTCCACAACAGAATACACAGAAAAGTTAATGACATTTCTCTTATAAATGACTGAAAATAAAGTTAATTTGGTTGATGAAAGCAAACTTCAAATGCATTAATCAGTATCACATCTGGAGTAATACCACTTTTTCATGAAACAGTCAATAGTCCTAATTAAAACTCTTTAATACCAGACATTAATGCTATGCTATCCTTGCAGCAAAACCCATGTGTAAGTCTAGACACTCATTACAAAGTGATTTTCATGACAAATTGGCTCATCTGGAGTGGCTCAACATTAATCAGATATTATAGATCCATTTCTTTGAAAATGATGCAGTAAACATCATTACATTATTATTATTATTTTTTTATATATATTTTTTTTAAATACGAGATATTTTCAATATTTGGAAAACTATATATCACTTATTGCAGTGTGTCCAGCATTCGCCCCATTGTCACTGTCATGGCAACACCTGATCAGACCAAATCCTTCAGGTCACACCGGCGTCGTCCTGAAACACCTCTTGCTGGTTTGCCCATTATACTGTAGCAGCAGGCTTTAAAATGACTCTTCATTCATTATCTCAACCCTTCTACCCTTACGAGACTTTACTAAGCCCTTAGTTTGAACTATACAGTATCTAGTTGCACTGATTATGGTATTTTCCCCGACTTTGCCCCCGGACCTGTGATTTGGATTTGTTTGCCTTTACCCATTAAACAACTTACTCAGTTGTCAGAGTACTCAAATCAAATATTTGTTTTAGCTTAATTGTTTTAGCTTAATTATTTGATTATGTAAATAAATAGAAAACATTAAGGAACTTGTTTCCTCAAATATTTTGAGTTAGTTGGTTTGTTCAGGTTTTACAGAGTGGCAAGAGATTGCCCCTTTCAAAGAATCTATAACCTGTCTATTCTAGTTGTCCTTGAACCAATACCATGTTCTTCAAAGGACTCAGATTTCTATCTTTGTAGATTTTCCTTTACATTTCATTAAGTGTCACACTCTGTTCAGCTGTCAACAGAGGTTACATGTAGAAATGTGTGTGCACTCCATATAGACACCTTGAACTAGAAAAAAAAGAATCAAAAGACGGTGCACCCCTTGTGTATGTTCAAAATGTCATATGTATTTTGTGCATTGAGCATGAGAAATTGTCTCTTCTCATCTTGAATATCTTTGAAATCTGGCAGGCTGTGATTACTTAAAATGCATTAAGCCACAGCAGGTTCTTCTTACTACGTATATACTGTCATGCCATATTTGTTTTTGAAGTAAATGAATGAAATCACTGAAATTGTATGCAGAGTAGCATGTAATTGCATTTTGATTAAGAGACTTGCTTACGCCATAATGAAAGAGTTCCTTTGCATTGCTCAGTAACTAAGTGGAAATGGCTTGGTGAATGAGTAGTGCTTTAAATTCAGCACTGAGGTCAGTTATTGACAACACTGATGGAAACTTATAAGACAAAGGAGAGGCAGGATATATGTAAACTCGAGTCTGAACACACCTGAAAGGCAAATCTGTAATCTGGAGGACATGCAGTAAGAGAAATCTCATTTCTAGAATCCACACTATGCATCTACCCATATGCAGGGATACAAATTAAAATGTCAGCAAGGTTTTATGATTAGATTTAGGCAAAATGATTTAAAACAGTAATAATGAACCACATGTAATTTAATCTTCATTACACTTGCTTAGGCAACGTTAGTTTCAGTAATGCACTGTAATGTTTTATTTTCTTATTCCGGTTCCATTAGGAGAGGAAGCACTATTCAAAATAAATTATTGAATTTTTTGCATACACTTCATAATTCTTAACCAGCTGAAACACTTTTTACTAGCTATTACTATGTTTTAAGGAAACGGTTTTGGTGGTTTTCACTTGACTTTTTCTCCCAAATACATAGATCAATTTACAGTATGTGGGTTACTTTGGTGTCATCCTCCTGTGTTATCATCCAAAAGGTTCTAATATGATCCAGTGAGCATCAATTATGTAACGTATACTGTATATTATAAGTAATATGTCCATATTCACATGAGTTTTACTTTATTACTTTCTTATTCTCATTCTATTCACTTTGGGCCATTAGAATTTAGACGGGATTAATTCTACAGCATTTGAAGTTGCTCAGGAAGATCTGTCTGGCACCCCTCCAAAATCACAGAAATTCCAGAAACCAATTACAATTGCTTATCCAGCACTGTACGGGCTTTATACGATGGCAAGGAGCAGGACGGCTGGAATATGTTTTGACCAATGACCAATGGCTGCACTGATGTTAAAACGGACATGTCATTTCTTTGAAATTGAGTAAAAAACGGCATTTAAAACATTTGTTTATACAAGAAAGATGTGCTTGCTGTTTTTTTCCAAAAGGATTAGGTAAGAGTTCAATGTGCAAAGGTTTAACAGAACAGAGAGGGCCCAGACCAAACCTCAGTTGAAGGGATATGAGAAAGGATGGTGGATGAAGACTTGTGCTCTCTGGTTTGGATTCGTTTTTTTTTCCAGTTATTTGCCAGTTCCTGACACTGAATGGGAACTTTGCCTGTGTGTGCTTGATCACCCACTCAAAAGCATGACCTTGCTATCATGAAAAATATATGACATTGAATTACCTGCAATGTACCAAGCAACTCCCTACCCATCAACCCACGCCCCAACCACCCCCTCAAATGTGTGTGTGTGTGTGTGTGTGTGTGTGCGTGTGTGAGAGAGAGAGAGAGAGAGATAGTGTGTGTGTGTGTGTGTGTGTGTGTGTGTGTGTGTGTGAGAGAGAGAGAGAGATAGTGTGTGTGTGTGTGTGTGTGTGTGTGTGTGTGAGTGTGTGTGTGCATAAATGTACAATGCATGTATCCATCCAAGCCTGCATGCATGTGTGCAGTGCAGTGAAACCAAGACAAGCCGCAACAAAGACTGCGTTGCATTATTTACGTGTGATATTCTGGTCTCACACAGAGCCACCATCTGGATGAGAGAGACATGACAAAATAGACGGCTGTCTTCATATTGCTCTCAGATGAAACAGGGAACTGACTCTTATACAAAAAGCTGATACTCTCTCATATGAAAGCTCCTCAGTTTTTGAGTTAACTATGACTAAACTCTGTTAAACAACAGACCACAATACTGATATATTTTTTGATTATTAATATTCTCTAAGTTTGTACTAAGACAGTAGTAGTATGATGCATTCATTCAGCGACACAACTTGGGGCTCTAATTGGATCGATGGGCAAAAAGCAATGTATAGCTAACTACAGCTAATTTCATAGGCAAAATCAGACTGGTCATTTAACACTGGGCAACACTGATGAGTCGGCACAATGCTCACATATTCCATAGGATGACTACAGTTCATGCACAAGAACTTTGCTTGTTGATGCACTTTGCCCTTTGGCTCCTTTAACTTTGGGCCCATGCTATGGTGGTATGAATCCTCCAAAACCTTGTGATTCTTAGTTGTGTGAGGAAGTTGCATCCTCACACACATGCTATAATACCCACAGATATTTCTCTATTTTGCCTCGTTCAGTTCCTCAGAATGGAGATCCTGGCTCCTGGTTCTGCTCCATCACTGGCTAGCACCTCCACAAATTCCATCTGATAAAATCTTATAGTGCCACCATGTCACCTTATGGGAGGTTTTAGCTGAGGAGTTCACACTCCTTGTTTTGTGTGGGGACTGTATTTCACCACAGGGATGCTCTGTAATGGGAGGGCCATTGACAGAATGGACTCGTGTCGCGTTTCAGAGTATCCTCACCTAGTCTTAGCGGGTAATGTCAAAGTCAGAGGGTGCTAGTTTGTTGAATAAACAGTAAAAGATAAGACAAAATATGCTCATATGACTACTGATATGATATGCTGGTCGGCCTATGTACCACACTTCAGTAGTCAGTTTGAGATGTTCTACATCAGGTTACAGCACACTTGCATCAAAAAGAGAAATTGTAGCCTTTACACAAATGTTACCTGCAGGGTTATTGAAATTTCAGGTGGGCAATAGCCTACTATTACCTCATAATCGGAAAAAAACACACATCCATCCACGTGGGAAAAAAGAGGGACTCACACACTCACCAGCATTGATTGGTACATGGATGGCCTTATCCAGTTCGTGCCAGCAGACTGCCTCCCACACCCTTACTGTACACTCAGTATTGGAATCAGGAATCTGTCTGTGTGGAGCACTTCAGACGTCTGCGCTCTGTGATAATAGATGTGAATTGATTTAGACTGTGGTTCTTGCCAGCATCACCTTAGTCATCAGAGCTATGATGGCACATTAAGCAAACTGAGGTTTCTTCTTCTCTTCGAGAATTTCTTGGCATCTATTCGCCTTCGTGTGGGAGCACTGATTGGATTCAAATCCGTCAACATTCTTTAATTAATTTATTTAGGGTAATGGTTTTGCATTAAGAGTTTGCATTTAAGTTGCATCATATTTAAATGGGTTGTTGCTGTTTCAACCCTAACGCACAGCACAGATAGAGGGGGAAGGTCATAGCTTTGCTGAAAATAACCACCAGAAGAGAATACGAGATAAGAGTGGAGAAATGTGTGAAGGAATACCGGATGCTGATTAGGCAATCACCTACTGATGTGTTTGCGCACGATGATATTATATTCTTTATAAGAATTTAAAGGGATATTCCGCCATTTGTGGAAATACGCTCATTTTCCACCTTCCCTCGAGCAAAACAATCGATATTTACCTTGTTCCCGTTCATCCAGCCATTCTGTGAGTCTGGCGATACAACTTTTAGCTTCAGCCTAGCATAGATCATTGAATCGGATTAGACCATTAGCTTCTCGCCAGCTAGCTTCATGTTTAAAAGTGACTAAGATTTCTGGTAATTTTCCCATTTAAAACGTGTCTCCTCTCAAGTTAGAAAGTGCAATAAGACCAACTGAAAATGAAACCTGGCGTTTTTCTAGGCTGATTTGACATGGAACTACACTCTCATCTGGCGTAATAATCAAGGCAACTTGCAGCTACTGGCACTACTACTGCTTGTTGTCTATGGGGACTATTTTCAGATGCTGCGTACGATATCACTGCGCCTATGGTACGTTTGCAAGTTGCCTGGATTATTACGCCAGATGAGAGTGTAGTTCCATGTCAAATCAGCCTAGAAAAATGCCAGGTTTCATTTTCAGTTGGTCTTATTGCACTTTCTAACTTGAGAGGAGACACGTTTTAAATGGGAAAATTACCAGAAATCTTAGTCACTTTTAAACATGAAGCTAGCAGGCGAGAAGCTAATGGTCTAATCCAATTCAATGATCTATGCTAGGCTGAAGCTAAAAGTTGTATCGCCAGACTCACAGAATGGCTGGACGAACGGGAACAAGGTAAATATCGATTGTTTTGCTCGAGGGGAGGTGGAAAATGAGCGTATTTCCAAAAATGGCGGAATATCCCTTTAAGGGAAGTGGATAATTTTAGGCTAGCCTAGTTAGCATGGCCATATGTTATGATATCATGCTTGCTTAGCCTGCAGAGGACTATACTGTTGGATTAAGACTGAATACAGTTTTATTTCAGACGTTACTAAGAGAGGTGGAAAGTGACAACAACAAAAAAACTCGTTGTTAACTCGTTGGTCGGGCATCAAAAGCAGAGAAGGCCTAGGCTACAGTAGATCTACTTTATTCATTCCAGAAATGCACTTTACCTAGTAAATGCTGACGTTCCATCGGCCTTGCGTAAGATTTCCTTCAGATCCAGTTGCCTGTGGAATCAGGGTTGCACGCACCTTGGCACAGGTAAGACTGCAGCGTAGGTTTTCTTTTCTCTCTCTCTCTCTCTCTCTCTCTCTCTCTCTCTCTCTCTCTCTCTCTCTCTCTCTCTCTCTCTCTCTCTCTCTCTCTCTCTCTCTGTGTGTGTGTGTGGCTGGCTCAGTGGCATCATGCTACCTCACCACTACAGCGGGACAGGCGCTCAAATGCCACCATCCCTAGTCATTCGTTATTATTTTGCCGTTTGCATTGTTCATTTCGCGCTACTAGGAACCATCTGAGGTGAGGTAAAATTTGGCATACAGCAGTGAACATTAGTGGTTGTGTTTTCTCTGAGTTATATGTGAACACAGAACTCTGTGTTACAGAAAACTGCAAAACTGAAAACTGCAAAAGCAATACTGAGCAGAAAGATTCTGGGTGATAACCCTTGTTTGATTCAGGTGGTGTCACAATCTTCACTTCCCACAGGAGATTGAGAAAATACAGCTGAAAATAACCCTAATTTTACAACAAATGTATTCCCAATTCTCATATAACCTAAAGTCTCTTTTGGACACAACAATGACAACATGGGGGGAAAAAAACCCCTTGCATGATCACATCAGATTACATTAGTGCTACATTAGACGTGTACTACTAGCTTGCATTATTTTAGCAGACCGTCTAGTGAACCCTTGAAAAAGTCTTCCAAAGGTCTAGCCTGCCCCGGCATACTCATCATGGAAGCTAAGCATACCAATGGACTATTCCGACTACCTTCAGCTCAGCAGCAGAGTAGAAGGATGGTGCCATTCTATAGTCATGTTGTGTTGCTGCCTATGTTGCCTATGCCATTGGTTGCCCCTGTGGGACACAATGTTTGTGTCCCACACAATATTGTTTGTCACTTGTCAGTGTGGCTGATCAGATTTGTGAGGCCTGTGTGCAGAATTCAGGTTGTCTTGAACACATCATTACGTCCATGATGAGACTTTTCAGTTGATTTTGAATGTATTCCATACATCAAAATGGGTATTCTTTCAAATTGTTTTGTAATTTCTTAGATTATACTGTATTATGTTTTACACAGCAGAACTGCACATACCTGTAGCCTCTTTAAACGGCTGGATAAAAGGTTAGAAATGACAGGTCTCACTCTCAGCTTTTGTCTTTTCTGCCCTCACCATGCTTCTTGTGGCTGATAAGACAACTGTTTTCACTTCATGTTGACCATCGCTATGAATTTCGTAGTTTTGACCTCTCCCTGGATGTAGATAAATTGAGCAGACAGAGTCAGGTTTAGCTTGTATGCTGACTGAACAGAAATAGGCACCTGGCTGCTTTTGGTCTAACCACCATTTGGACCTTTTGATCCTAGTGGGTCTAACTCTGCTGATATTTGATTAGCATACTGGTGACAAAAGCACTTTCCAGCAAGGGAGCTGTTGAGAGAATCTGTTTGTTCTGTGCTCAGACAAGCTACAGTACTTGTCATCATAATGTGTGTATGGACTGTTGAGTAGATATTTAGGTTGATGGCCTTTTGATAATACATTGCTTATCCACAGTATCTGTGGTCTAAACAAAACCTCATTTAGCTTCATTAAAGTTGATTGATCAGAATGAATATGGGTCATTCTGATGGATCGTTAATTTGCTCATAATTTGCTTGCAGATTGTTTAGGTCCCAAAACTGACACCTGTGAAACATTGTGTTCAATTCCAATGTTTTAATTTATTGAAAATAATCGATTTGTCTAATTACACAAAATGCCTCATCTTGGAAGCTATGTTTAGCCTGACGAGACTTAGTGAAATGGAAGACAAACATGTTTACAGTATAAATGTCTTTCCTTGGACTTTATAACAGGCCCTGTTTGGAGTACAAACATTATGTTTTTTGTTGTTGTTGTTTTTTATCCACTGGGATCAATCAGTATTTGGTTTGCAAATGATTTACTGATGTGCCAGTATTTTAGGTCTTCAATCTATGGGAATAGTTCAATGTGCCATCATAGTGTACTATTCAAGTTGAGTCATCAAATGCTTACAAACATGAAACTTCATGACATATGATGCATATAGGAGTATGCAGTATGGTTTTGACCAGTTTTCTTTCTATTATTATTGAAATCAATCTTGGTTGCCAAAACGTACAGTAATTATTGAATTTCAAGAACCCTTGAAACGACAGTTAAGACATTTTTGTCTTGTATTGAATAATAATAGATAAGTTGGAAGCATTTTATAATTCAGCTTAGATATTTGAGTCATTCACGATCAAGTTGAAATTTCTCAAAAAAAGAAAGAAAAAAACTGAAATAAGTTTACTTTTTTAAAAGTGGCTCATTCATACTGAGAACAGGTTTGCTTACCATTCTACAAAGTTTGAACCGGCTGTGAATGATACAGGATATCAAGCTAATGCCCAAACATGGCCTCCCAGAAACAGTAATGTGTTTTCTGGCTGTACAACCAATATTATACCTTTATATCAAGGGCTATATGAAAGTCATCGGATTTGAACAGAACAGAACTTTGTTTAAGGACTCATTCATAATATACAAGGTTTGAACAAAAACTGAGATGGTGCAGCAGCAACCTTATGTGATTAGACACAGAATTACCCATTTTGTACATTAACATAATAAAATGAAAACTAAACTAATATTCTTACTCATCTCAATATATTACACTGTAGTCTTAGATGTAAAATATTTTATTACCGGTACTAACTAAGATAGATTGTAATGACATTACAATCTTAGTATCTTAGTTACTTGAAATAAAGCTTTATTCACCATTGAAATCATTCTTGATCCTTAAAATGGAACATAAACTCCTGGTCCAGTGATCACAATAATAGTCTTAAGGCTAGGAGGGGGAAACAACAAGATGTTGGGCGAGCCGATCGATCTGCATTCAGAGGGGTGTTGGCGCTCCCACCTGTTCTTCCACAGCATGAAATCGGTAGGCACAGCAAACTAATCCATCTGAGACCTTTTGTTTACTATATGCCCGTCGGCTAGGCAATGCACTCACTTCAAAAACAGCAAGAGAAATAGGAAGAGGTTTCAGCATGAACAACAGAAAGAGAAGGCATTCCAGCATATCCCTAGTTTTTCTTTTGAAAAACCCAAGATAGCCTAAATATCTCTGCTTATAACCTCAGAGATGACATATACAGTGTTTAAAGTGGTTTGATTCTTTTGCACATGAAAGAAAGCTGAGATTCATGCTGCTACTGGCTTCTCGCTAGCAAAATTTTAATAACAGGAGATGACAGGATCCCACAGCCAGACTCAATTATGAATGATGGTCTTTTATCTTCTGCTAGCTAATTAGATAGGCTATTCCACTTTCTAGTTGTTCTGGGATTCCGTGCACAAACGTCAGAGCATGAGTGGGCAGAACAAGGTGCATCCAAGGTTCTATGCCTTCAAATCGTTTGTGGCACAGTCCATTCATTAAAGATTAAATGACACTGGTTAAAGAGCACCTATATTAGCAAATGTAAAGAATGTGGTGAAATACTGCAACAAAGAAACCTGTGCAACCACAGTGTGTTGGTCCCGGTTACCATATGCATATGTTCACAAAAACAATCTTAAATTGATCCAATCATAGTACAGTAGGTGTGTTGGTAGAACTTTATCACAAAGTAATACTTTTTTTCATTTCATAATTGCATCAGTTTATCTTCCTACAGTAAATCTTTACTGTCTTAAATGATTAAAGAGGAAATTAAATTAAATGTGTGTCCACTGCCTAGCACAGAATTCTTCTTTTTGGACACCCTTTGGTCACTATTGCTCATTCTTACAGGGCCTTTTCATTTGAAAACAGACCAATGACCACTTCAAACAGTATGTTCCTGTTCTGTGTTTGCATGACGCCATGCTTCAAACGGAATGAGCATATGCCGTTATTGTGCTTGCAAGCTTAATTCCCTCTGAGGTAAAATAGGAGATAACCAGGTCCTTTTGTCTTTTGTCTGCCTTAGAAAAGCATGCGTGTATTCAGATCATGAACCACGTATCCACCTACAAATATTTTATATTATTATGAACCATCAAATAACTTGTGTGTCAGTGTACAGAGGTTTGCAGCTAAAACAGTATTATGGTTAATTGACTCAGTAAAACCAGCAGAAATGTGTTGTATGATGTTGATTTGAATGAGACACTTCTTCAATATAAAGCTATAGATCAGGCCTCCCCTGGTTCTGGGATCAATTGCCACAATCCAATTAGCGACTTAGTCAGCAGCAGAAATGCTAGCGCCTTTTCAGTGTTATTCTTTTTTTCTTTTTTTTTTTTTTTTTTTAGCAAAGCACTCTATACATTTTCCCACCACTGAATGCAGCACTCCAGAAACAGGAGAACAATGGGAGAACAAATGAGTCACGACTCAGGGAGAACACCCACCCCTATATTCATTAGAAGACATCCCCTGTCTCCCATGTGCGGAGAGGAACCCCCCCCCCCCCTCCCACCCATGCCCCCCTCCTCCCCAGCCCTTGCAGCCCTGTCTCTCGATTGCTGGGGCTCTCCCAGTCTGTTTCATCTCCGCTGCTGTATTCTCTCGACTTTATTCTCACAGAGATTTCATAGATTGGGGCAGAAAATCTTGATGAAATTCAATTCTATCTCTCTCTCTTTCTCTCTCTCTCTGTGTCTTTCTCTCTCGCTCTCTCTTTTTTCTTCTATGCAGATGTCGGTTCATCCACATGCCATTACCCTCAAGGGAGAGCAGCTGACATGATGGTTATCGTGATCATTTTTATAATGAAAATGAGCCTGATAACCCAACATATTGTCGAGATATGACATACTCCCCTTCCCTAAAAAAAAAGAAACGATAACAATAGAATTTTTAAGTACAGTATATACAGGTCACTGTATTGTTGAGTTGAGATTCTTGAGTTTCTCTGTCCATTGTCCTGATGTGCGTTTAGAGTTCATGGTCATTTATGATTGACAGTTATTGCAGCGTCCATCACATAATCCCCACATTCAACAAATGAATAGTGAAGAATGGAGAACTGGCCACTTTTACCTTCTTTTTTTCTCAAACAGTTGGTGGTGGGCACAGACAACAGGTTAAGGTCAAAATGAGTCTCAGTAGATATCGTTAATGGCAGGTGTGTTTATTAAAATGGCCTGGGATCAGTTCACTGCTGTTCCTGCTGTGTGTTCCTTAACAGGGCTCTTCTGCATTGCTATTCGTGCATAATTTAGGAATACAGAGGCATTTTAAATATCATCTTCAAAACATTATACGTCCAAGACCCAAGTTTCCACAGTGGCATTGTTGACAAGACAAGGCTCAAGGCACAAACATCAAGCCAAGCCAAGCCTGGTTCACCATGTGATGTCAGTCAGCGAGGGTTTATCCATGCCTGGTCAGTATTTGCTGTATTTCCTTCCACTGCATGCCATATGTCCAAGGAGATAAACAAAAGTAAATACAGATGTAAATGAATAATTTACAAAGCATACGGCACATTCTCAGACAAATATGAATTCTTTGAGAGGTTTCTGTCAACATTCTTGAATCTGGGAAATGTTCCTCTCCCTTCTAGTCCAAGCATTTGGCTCTGGGCCTGTTTTGGCTGTCTCCAACATGGCTCACCGCCTTGGCACATACACCTGCTGAGCACAAATCCTCCCAATAAAAGGATGTAACAAAGCATAGAGCCTGAACAGTTATTGTTTTACAAAAACACATGTTTTAATGTAAAGAGATGATTTGTCGCCATGGTGAATAAGGCAGTTTGAAGAGGCTTGATATTCAATATAACAACAGAACCTTGTGAAAAAAAGAATTAATCTCAAACAGTGATGGTTCTTGCCATTTCAACCAGGTTTAAGCATTGTTACTTCAGTTGGGTTTGATTGGGGATGGCTTGCTAGACCTGACAATAATACTTCATTAATCTCAATGGCTTTGCGTGTCCTAATTTTCATTCTGGCTTTGCTATCTAAACTGTGTTATGATGCGCTCAGTGCCAACTGCCTGTTTAATTCTAATTTTTATAACATTTTTCAATGTGTGGTATAATTGCTGTTACCCTGCGGTAGAAATGAAGATGAGGTGCTGTAATCAGTTCACAGCTGAATTAGGTTACTTCTGGTGTGTGAGATTGGGTGAGATTTCTCATAGTAAATTCAAATGTTCTTTCACCAACAATCAGTTTGATGTAAAGTCTATGCTTTATATCATCTTTTGAATATGGTTTCCCATAGATTGATTCCTGTTTGCTGACTTTCAACAAAAGAGGTATGATTAATTAAATTAATTGACATATAACACAAAACATACCATGTTGTACTGTATTTCTCATAGTTGTTTGTTTTTGGTCAGAAATAAAATAGTGCAATGAAAGGAAGTTAGAGATATATAATAAATTGAATCCCACCATGACCTACAGGTAATTTGCACATTACCATATATTATGTCAATCTACATTATGGGTGTTTTGTGATAACACTGGCAGAATGGCATGGAGGGTTATGCAAACAGGACATGCACACAGTGCGTCTGACACTATAATTATGCATGTTTATATGCTGGAATTAGTGCTGTAATGTGTCAAGTGTTAATGAGAATCCCATGCTTATGTATTCAGCACAAGGGGCAGATGTCTGAAGAAATGAGTCCCCTATGAGACATGTCTGTGCGCCTGTCTCTTACCACCATACCACAGGCTGCGAACACCCCTCAAGATCAGTCACTACTAATTGATAACTAGTTGCAACACAAAAATGGCGCCTTTGGAATATGAGTGTGAGTTTAGAGCAGAAGCAGAGAGTTTTGGGATAACGCTAGCAGCAGGCCAGCTTCGTAAGATGTACAAAAAAGCTTGCAAACAATAACAATGGCCCCATGATACAAGATTAGTCATTTGCTAATCGGTGTCTTTAGCTGCATACTGAAGGTGTCGTTTTGTAAGTTATTCCTATTTTTTGATGAGGTCTACCTGGACCACGTGTCTACCCTGAATGCCTAATGGAAATGATAGGAATACCATCATACCAGCTAACACATCCCAAAGAATTTTCATATTGAATATGGTGCAAACTGCAAATATTGTTGTTTCAGTACCAGATGTAAGCGTGAAACCCGCACCAGCGTGAAACTGTGCTCAGCACACTATAATCATCTTTGCCAAACCATTAACTTTTATCACGCTAATCATTGTATTATGTAAATTTGCTAGGAGGCTGTTTCTAGAGTATACAAACACACCCCCTTAAACACCTGTGCTCCGGATGGTGACAGAGCACATAGTGTTTTGGGGAAATAAAAAAAAATAAGCTGTGGCTACCTTGTAGTATATTTCCCCATAGAACACAATGTACATGAGTGGTGAACACTGTGAGTCTGACCTAAGTATTGATGACTGAAACAGCAAAGTTATTCATAGTCACTAGACTACATGGCAGCACATGTGTGACGCACAAGCATCCCTGGACAAGACATGCTGGCCTTGCAAAAACTGGCCAACTGACCTTTACCTAGTTAGGAGAGAAAATGTACATCTGTCTGCTATTTTGAGTGCCCACAGATATGTTACAGTATACATGTAGTTTCAGCAGGTATAAAAGCAAAGTGACATTTTGTACTGTAGGAGCGTACTTCATGAACCGTGGCTCTGGGAGCAATGAACACAATATTCAGTATTCTTTCATCTTGCAAGTTTGCATTATTGGATCGTTAAATACCCACATTTTGACACGACAACCTCAACCACTATCTACTACACTAGGAAGAGTGATCACGTTCATCTCCAGAATTGATTCCCCATAGTGGCATGTTGACAATGTGCTTATTCCATGAACATCTTTATTGGCAGACCTATTGGCACTGGATATTTCTAATGGATGGGCATAGCTGGAGGATGTCTTGAACATTAGCAGGGCTTCAGTATGCCTCCGGCCAGATGGAAGTTTGAATTAACCTCCCTTCTTGTTAACACAGATAAGAAAGGGAATATATATTATCTTCTGAATATTTTCTAATATTCTTACATATTTTATCAACGGGCCTTATTCTGTAAAAAAGAAAAACAAAAAAAGTCTCTCCTCGTGTTAATGAATGTGATAGCTAAAATGTGATGGGTTCTGATTTGTATTGTTCTCAAAAACGATCTGAAAGTGATCCCCAACGATTTTGTTTGTCATTATCATTATCGTTTATTTGTGAACGTCATCATTCATATTAACAAGAGCGATGTTTGTTTATAGTTATCGTTATAGTTATCGTTCTTGGTGTGAACGGCCCTTAAGTCTGTGTGTCACTGAACACAAGTGAGTCCTGTCCTAGGGACACTTACAAACACTTTCAATATTTTACAGTTGTAACCCAACACAATTAACTCAATATAACTCAGTGTTGCTAAACAGACTGGAAGTGATTAATGTCTATGAATATATTTATCAGCTGTTATATGAAGAACGACTCCTGCACAGTTCAAGGGCCCTGATGAGTGACATGCAGGTTGGCATCATAACCTCTCAATAGACAACATTATGTAGACTAGTTCAGGGGCCTGTGTTGAGCTATAAGCCTCTCCAGAGTCCAGACACAAGCAGTGCTGTCATATTGCCAGCCCTCTCACATCTCATTACCATGACTACCAAATAATAATATCTGAGGTGTTGACGGGAGCATAAGCTAACCTTGAGAAACAGAGCAGAATGTAATGTTGAAAGCAGGTAAAACATAGTTTCTTATGAAGATTGGAAGAGGTGTAATCTGTGAACTATTAGTGAACATAGGTATGAATAATGGAATATTTCCTGAAATACCTGTTATTAGATAATAATAATAATAATAATAATAATATTTGCTAAAAAGATGAGTTTATTTTAGTTCTGACATAAGATTTATTTTATTGTTCCACTTGATTTACTTTATGTATGGCACTTTTAACTTTACCTTTGCTTGGTCAAGTGTTTATTGTTGCTTTAGATCGTTAGTTACTGTAATAGTTTGTCTGTCTCTGCTGTCTTAGCTAGTCTAGAGACTCGAGCAGGAAAAAGCTTTTGGGTATCATTCTAGTCGTTTATTGTCAAAATCCCATCAATGCAAACAACCTTTTCAAAGATTCTTTATTTCTAAACCTTTGAAAGAAGACACACGGATAAGAGTCAAACACCAGTATTTTTTAAAAAAAAAAAGAATTGTATTTATACAAAATAAAAAAGCTTTAGGCCCTTAACAGCCCCTCCTGCTCATATGTCTCTCTTTGCCAGACCAATGGACAAATGTTCGCAGTAATTGGACCTCCAGGGAGACCAGCCAGTGTCATGTGACTGCTTCCTTATTCTTGGGGGCTAGTCGTGCACTGAGACAAGTAAAGGCTTGAAATTCATATAACACATTTCTGTGCCGAGCAGCTAGGATTTGATGCCCCTAAGATAAAAAGGCACATACAGTGTGTACACACACACACATGCACGCACGCACACACACACATGCACGCACGCACACACACACACACACACACACACACACACACACACACACACCCACACACACAGACACACACAGAGACACACACACACACACACACACACACACTCACACACTACAGTGGAAATAGCATCAAAACATACATCTTATCCATCTATGAAAGGCCTTTTTAAGAAACAGTTTGGGGAGCATTTAAAGGCAGTGAATAATTGATACAGGATGTCACAAAGTATCTGAGCCTGCAATAATTTATTTTAAATACAGTGACAGAGGTTCACTGTAATTGAACCATTAATTATGCTGCTGAGCAGTAATAATGGCCGTGCAAATACAAAGAAAAGTGAAGCCAACTATGGCTTTGGCCACCCTAATTTGCAGCATGAATATCAAAAGGGATGCTGCCACAGTATCTGTTTGTGCTGTCACTGCAGATTCGTTGGCAGGCTAAGGGAAAACATTCATTGCAGGCCATGCCACTGCTATTTCAATGAATTATTTCTGCAGAGGTAATCTAATAAATGAACCAACTGGCGCCCTCAGACCTCAGCTGAGGACAGTCAGTTCTGCACTGCATTTGTGTTATTTATGAGAGCTGTGAAGTTTGGGATGAACAGCACTGAATGTTGCGGGGACAGACGGCGTCATGCTGTCCGTTGGCGAAAAGTAGGCAAATAAACAAAGTAGTACAAAAACAATGTAAATTCAAGAGTTTATAGTGGACATATGCCAAATTCACAGTTATAACAATCACTTTTTGACCTGAGGGTGGATTGCCCAAAATCTGTGGTGGAGATCTTTCCTTCCTTTATGGAATTGAGGTCAAGGGATGTCACTCTTTCGTGCAAAATGCCACCTCACCTCTGTAAAGCATCAGCAATCAAAAGCAGGGGTTTGGGTGAAGCAGAGTTGTCACTAGTACTTCTGATGCAGGCAGGGAGGACCAGTGAATTTGAAGATGCAGTTTCAATATTAATTTATTTTTTTGCTACTGGCTCCCTCTGCAGTTGCGGAGTATTTGTATTTGATACAACTGTGGTAAATAGCTCTCATGGCAAAGATCCTTAAGGCGGAGCAAGATACGTCGTCGTAATTCATGTCTATGGGCGCAAAACGGGGATAACTTCGTCTGCATAAAGGGGGTGTGTCATGCGTGTCATGTCCATAGACTTCAATGGAAAAGAGGCGGAACAGCTCTGCATAAAGGGGGATTTTGCCCCCCTCCCTCTTGCTATTCGGGTTCCAGGAAGTGGCTTCTCATGAAGTATCTTGCTCCGCCCTTAATGATCTTTGCTCATGGTTTGCACCCTTTTCCCTGGACGCAGTGCATGTGGATTTGTTTACACATGAGCAAAGATAATCTCAGAAGAGCCATGTCAACTGACAAGGTACACAATGTCATACAGATAGGTTGTGGGTGTGGGAAAGTTAAAGTGCCCTTTGAGGAACTTTGAGAATCAATTTGTACAATTCACCATGAACATTTCATATTCATTCATGAAATTATAATTTATGAAAATAATTTATGTTTAAATAAGCTTACCTGGTCGCCTGGTCAGTTTACATTACATCAACGTGAACTTTTACTTGCATGATGATGTGTACTGGTGATGGATGTGTTAGAACTGGAAGAGACATTGAACAAGTTCACTTTACTGGGAAATGTCTAAGCATTCAGCTGATGTTCAAAAGTAAACCATTAAAGTTGTATCTCATCTTGTGCTATCAATTCTTTCACTCTAGTAGCTTTTCAAAAAATATTATTTTTAAAATGTCTAAAATGACTATTAACAGTGTTCTCAATTGGTTTTGTTTCCAGCTAAACAGCTAAGCTCTCAAAATCTTTTTGAAATGCCAAAGGGAAAGCATCATTTTCAGAAAATTTAGTAATTGGCAAATGTGTTTTCTGTCCTCTCCTGGCTGTCGGGCTGTCAGTAGTTAAGTGCTAGCCTGGTTTCACCAGACTCACTCACTTTGTGAAGAGAATCTGGGTACTCACAATGGGGAACTATTTCCAACACTAGCATCGTAATGGGCATAGAGTTTGCATTACAGTAACTTTGAAATCATTGATTCAGCCTATCAATCGCATTGCTCAGGGATTCTTAGAATAGAAAAAGAATAGAATATATACTTTTTTGATCCTGTGAGGGAAATTCGTTTCTCTGCATTTAACCCAATGTACCGAATTAGTGAACACACACAGCACACACACAGTGAGGTGAATCACACACTCACCCAGAGCAGTGAGCTGCCTGCCCAACCAGCGGCGCTCGGGGAGCAGTGAGGGGTTAGGTGCCTTGCTCAAGGGCACTTCAGCCGTGGTGGACTGGTCGGGGATCGAACCCCTAACCGAAGCCCTAATCAGTACACCACTGCTGACTTAGCCTAAATTTTTATAAAACTGAAAATAGGCTAAGTGACATCAGCAGTCAGGGAACAATGTATTCACTTTTGTATAGGTTGATAGATTCACACATTCTTCTGATTTTTCGCTGTCTGCCGTTGTCACTTACCGTTTCCACAGCCACCATTAGTTAAAAACTAATGTCAGCCTCTCTCGTCGTCCTGGTGACTTATTGAAACATAAAAGCATTGAAAGGAGCCAGGCTAGTTTCTCAGTGAGGTGAGAATGAGGGGAGATACCAGGCAGGTGGGGCCAGGCTAGTTTGAGGAGGGCTAATGAAAATGCTTGATAACAGTTCCCTTTCAAGTTTTGGTAAGTTCATTATGACCTCTCAATAGACACCCCCATATTTTGTCGGTCACACAGTAAAAATGTGTGTTTTCCATTTAATTTTGTGTGTATCATTTTATATATATATATATATATATATATATATATATATATATAAATCATGAGGTTGAATTCTTCACAATGATATAGTATGATGTGGCAAACTGGAAAATAAAACTCATACATTAGCCTACACACTGGGCAGGGCCGCGTCAGTGTATGGGGATAGCACAGCTTGATCTGCATTCAACAGGCAATGCCATTTTCAAGGAAGTGTGTGGGCGTGTGAGCCAAGGGCATGCTCGTGGGCATACCTCTTAATGAGTTTGCCCACAATACTCGCAGACCCACCTGTCTTCCCGATACACATCTTGTGTTGTTTAGTGTTTTACCCTCAGGGCCAGGCTGCCGGTCCGTTGTTCCAGGCTAAAAAGATGGCGGGTTTGTTAGGCAGATTGGGCTGACTATTGACAGACATATTGACATCATTCAATAGTGCATGCCGTTCCCCTGTATTGGTGTCATCGGTGCTGTGATAAGGCAATTGATATAGCATTGATACGTGTAATGATTCTTAAGCCTTTAATGCTAAACAGTAACTGGACCCAGCAGACTTGCCCCTTGCCCACATGCTAAATGGATGTATGGCGTGAGTGCGTGTGTAAACAGTCAAAATCGTGTGTCACGCGCCGAAAGCGTGAGAGTTGGCAGCTCTGCTCTTACCTGGCTAGCTTAACAAGCTTTACAAGGGTGTAAAAAGAGCATGTCTAGAAATGCACCAAAAAGTGCATCTGAATCACGTCGCCTGCTCCAGCACTGAAGATACCAATAAGACTCTATCTAGGAATGGCACACTCCCTGTCTCTGCAGTTTCTGCTCTGTGTCCCTATTGACTCCATATGACTGCTAGTGCACAGTAGTGTGTGAGTTTCATAAATGCATGGCCAACCAGTGAAACTGTGACGTAAAGCACTCATGTACTGTAGCACTCACATGTGGTTCATGTAGAATGTGTTCTCCGAGTTTAGACGGCCAATATGCATATTTTAAGTGGTGCATTTGAAAACCAAGGATACAAAGAAACCAATATGGCACTGAGTGTAAATATCAACAACAAGCAGTGTGCTTGTGAACATAGTATGCCATAGACTCTGTATGCTTGCAGCGTCATCTTATGTTTTATTTATTGTTTGGCTTTCAAGATATAAAATCTGAATGCAGCTTTTTAGAGACCAGGCGGATGATGGGCTCATAGTGGTATTGATCCTATATGACTGGTGAAGGGGAATATAGCCCTGTCGTAAAGTGTTAGTTTCCTCCCTCTCCCACTTTGAAGTGCTCCCATACCATAATCACATCTCCTTCCACAACTCATTTGCTTCAGTCATTTTTAAAAGCCCTGGCAAAGCAGACTTTATTGCCTCAGTATTTGCCAGGAAGTAGCATCATTATTTCAGTGTGAGTATGAAATTGCACGCACACTTTTTTTAATGTTCACTCGTTTTATGCTAATTCTTTTTTACTGTTGCTCTTGTCGTTACATGTCACATCTGTGTATTTGATTGTGTGAGTCATCAGCTGAAAAGTTGTGCTGCTTGGAACCCGTGTGTGCAGGTTTGAATTTCAATGAACCACTACAACAACAGCTTACATACTGGACAAGGAGGTCATCTTCAGTATAGAATTTAATGATGCAGTCTATTAATGCAATCACTTTGTGTTGTGCTTAATTAAAGTTAAAAAAACAAAAAAGAAAAAAGCTAAACCACTTTCAGTGAAGTACTTGAACCCCTTCTGTGGGTCTGGGTTTGATGTTAAAGGTCAAATTTAACATGCAGTATCTCCTTTTTTGTACTGTTGCCAAAATGGCTTAGGTTCTGTTGAAAGTCAGTTCAATAATATTCAAGCAAAGCATTTTTACGCCTCCCTGTCACCCAGCATATTAGAGGTGGAATTAAATTATTAAAACAATTTCCGTTTGACCTTCATGGCAAATTGGAACCGTGTATGCTCATGTAATTTCCTGTATTTGTCCATTAGATAATAATTGCTTTAACACAAAGCTATTCTAATTTTATTAGTATTGATTAAATATGATAGGGACTTTGATGCCCTTGCCGTGTAAACACCTTCAGGAACACATTTACATCCCACTCACACTGTCACTGTGAGATCTTCCCCCGCATGATTCACGGCTGTAAAACTCAATTTTACTGGCTACTGATCAAGTGTCTTGGGTTTGTTTTAACACCACTGGCTCGCTCGCTCACCTGTCAGTGGACTCGGCTATTTCACGGCACGTTGTTGCCATCTAAGAAATCATATATACCCACTGAACAAATAATGGCTCTTCAATCATTTCCGACTTGACACAGTGTAAAATGGCTCATTAATGGCTTAATGAATCACGCTATAAACCCCTAGCCATCCCTCAACTCATTCCCTATATGTGCCTGTCACTTTTACTGATCCTTGCACCTGGCTCTTGATATACAGTCCCAATCTAATTGTGCTCAGACAAAATTTTATGGTGTTTGAAGGGAGAGGCATTTATTAGGGCTGTTTGGGTCTTTGGTCATATGATGCTCCATCATAATGTTGTAGACGGAATTGTGCTTTTGCCCGTTAAAAGTAATGGCAGAGGATGTGGAGGAAGGGGATTAAAGTGAATGGGGAAAACAAGTTTTGACTAAAATGGAGAATAAATATGACGTGCCGTCTAGAGAATAAATATGATGTGCCATAGCCAAGCACTGGTTCGTTTCTCAGGGTCGTTGGCTAACCTCCATCGCAATCTTCCATAGAACTGCCACTCAAGAATTTGGAACTTCTTGAAAGGGTAGTTTGCCAAGCTCAATCACAAACATGGTCAGGAAGTTTGGTAGTTTGAACGACAGCACGAGATCAGCGGTTACTCTGTAGGTTCATGAACATTTGCGGTTGTCAACATTTTCATTTCATTATTTTGACAGGATTGACCCCCTAAAGCACATCATGACACACTGTGTTACAATGCTGACCAACACCCCTCAACTGAATATTTCACCTATCATTACATGTCAAATGTGCATTTGGCTCTACTACAGCAGGTGTATCATCAAAGATTGCTGTGGTGATTAGACTTAAAGGAACACTTCACCAATTAGCATTAAGCCTCGTATCTTTAGAAAACCAGTCATGTTTTTGAATTGACGTGCATCATTCCCTCAGTTTGCCTTGAGATGGGAGAAATACGGGTTTCAATGTTGGACTTTCTGCTTTCAATGATGTAAAAATCATAATTTTACATCATTGAAAGCAGGAAGTCCTATTCATGGATTTCATTGAAATCCGTATTTCTCCCATCTCAAGGCAAACTGAGGGAATGATGCACGACCATTCAAAAACTTGACTGGTTTTCTAAAGATACAAAGCTTAATGCTAATCGGTGAAGTGTCCCTTTAATACTTTGCTATGGTGCATGGTGTATGGTATAGCTCCACAGACTCTGATGTCAGTTGATGGTTCAGATGAGTCTTACACATTACATTTACAGAGCATCTAGATGGTTAGAATGACAGAACTTGTCGTTTCACTACACACTTTCTACACACTGTGGCGAGTAGGCTAGGTCATGGTTTGGGTCAAAGTTGCTTTATTCTACAGTTGTTCACCAACAACAATGGTGTGTTTTCTAGAAATGATCTACCAGAACAGAGCAGAAAGGATTCACGCTCTGAACTGAAGAAAAAGCTTTCTCAAGCATTTCCATTGTCTACCAAGGAAGCTATTTATTCTCTGAATATTAATCTAAACCCTCTTAACATTTATCACAATTAGAGCAGTTTTTTTCCTTCTTTTGTTTGTTTTCAAGTAGTCAAGTAGTAATTGCAAGTGACAGAAAAAACAAAACTAATCAATTTCTTAAAAAAAAAAAGATAAATTAAATTCATTCCATCATTCTATATACAAAACAACTGTGGGCAAAGACTAAATAAAATAAAATAAAATAAAAAATGTGCAAATACGCATGCAGCAGGAAATTACATTATTATTTTTATTTTTTTTAATAAGGAATAAGAAATCAGTCAGAGGATTTGTCATTGACACAATGGGACAGATTTCGCTCACAGACCCAATCTCAGTGAGACCTTGGAAAGTATTGAATTTAAAATCTTCATAAAGAAACAACTACCCTCTCTGCTTTCTGAACAGCACTCACTATAAGTTGATGGCTTACATTTGTTACAATTTGCTTATGGCAACAAAACATAATGCATTACCAGTGGGTGTAGTGAACCAGCAATCCATGCCTGTGCATATAGTAAGCATTTCATTCAAATCTCCTGCTGTGTGTAATGGTTATTTGAGGGTGGGAGGTACACTTTAGATGGCCCACAGTAAATTAACAATGTAATGGGTAATTAAAACTCTATAGTGACTGTCCATACATAGTGTCTTACTCAATGTCAATCAATGTCAATACCATCTTACAATAACAATGAGCATGTGTGTATGAGAATAATACACATATTTACATTACATTACATTTAGCAGACACTTCTTAGTCCAAAGTGACTCACACATGTCAACTACAGTATATTACATGGGATACATTGCCCCTGGAGCAACTTGGGGTTAAGTGCCTTGCTCAAGGGCACAGCGGTGGAACCCGGGAACTGAACCGGCAACTTTCAGACTACTGCACGCTAGCCCAGCTCCTTAACCACTACGCTACCATACTATGTGACTATCCAGATATCCTATTATCGGTGCACATTCCTGCTATCTTCTGTCTATTCTCACTCTTTTACAGTAATATCAGAATGAATTTAAATGAATGTTTCAGAACTTTTTGTGTCAAAAATGACAGCAAAGGAGATCATGGTCATTTAAACCTTAAGAGCATCACATTATTTCAGACATTTAGGGTATTCATTGATTCATTCATTCGTTCATTCATTGATGACTAATTTATTATTAAGTGATTGCAGTATTCATTTTCATTAAAATGCTTTGCACAAGGTGAGGTAAACATCTCCTCACTCTTCCTCTGCATTAATAAACATGCGTATGTAAGTACGATAAAAAAGAAGAAAATAAAAATAAAAAACTCTGGGGTCATCTGTAAAGCAATTAGATGCTTCCCTGGGGCCAGGCATGAGTGGCAGGGAAAAGGCAAGTTTACAGGGTCTCTCATCCTTTATTCATCTCCTCCCTTCACCACTGGGAGACTGCACGGGCCTACATGATGGAGGCTTTAGACTTATAATGAATCTCATCCCACCCCACGTGCAGCCCTAATAGGTGGAGTTTACCGTCTCCCTCTACGAAGACTCGGAAGTAACCATGTCATGAAAGTGTTGTGGGTCGAACCCATGCTTTGACTTAATTATGCATGAGCTAGTCATAGTGCGGTGATGTACGTGGCATGTTGCCTTCATCAATAATTGTCAATTATGTACTTGTCAGTCATTGAATAATATATGAACATGGCTTCAGAAGGTTTGAGGCTATTGAGACCATTATCACATAAACTGTGATAGCAAAGATAGAAGGACGCTTTGAGAATAAGGGATATGACTTTTATTTAATTAGAATGGTATGACACCATGTCTTTCGCTGGCTACATGCTCATGGCATGTTATGGCATGTCAAGAGTACGTAGGACTCAAGGGGTTACTTCTGATGCTCGAACCCTCTAGAAGAACTCATTGAACGTGCCTTATAATTACAGTAACAGGCAGGTGTGTAGAGTAGACGCACATTGAGCACATAAACAGATACTATTGTAATTGCATTCACTGACTCATTGAATTTCCATTTCGGAATGCCACTCCTAATCTTGCTGTTTCATATTATTTCCCCCGCGAGGTTGAAAACAATCTGCACCGTCATTCTCTCAGTCATCAATTTCCATCTAAAAACACTGGACCATTAAAACATCACTCTATGTTTGTGTTTGTGTGTGTTTGTGTGTGTGTGTGTGTGTGTGTGTGTGTGTGTGTGTGTGTGTGTGTGTGTGTGTGTATGTTTGTTTGTGTGTCTGTTTGACTACATCTGTCTCTGTCTGTCTGCTTGTCTGTCTGCCTGTCTACATCTGTCTCTGTCTGTCTGTCTGACTGTCAGTTTGTGGGTGTGTTTTGAAAGTTCACTCTCTTTATCCAGACTGCCACAGCCTCTGGGAAAGATACAGCCAGCAATGAGCCGCTATCTCCAGTCATTTCTTTTTTAACCTAATGCAAACAAAACCGCCGCAAACATACGAGCGCTGCTGGAGCCGAGTCCCCATCGCAAGTCTCTCCGTCAATCCAGATAGATGAGCGCCACCACCGGCACACGGCTCCGTCAGCGTCAGCGCCTGTGAAATCAGCCAACTGCGTTCTTGCGGATATGCCTTCAAGGAAGCGAGGCGGCGCGGTACCAGGGAGGAGCACTAAAAAGGGAGGACCTCGCTTTCTAGACTTTTCCTGTGCCTTTCGCACGGGCCTCGCCCTGACAGTTAGAACCGGCTAGAATGATGGCGAGGTTGCCCAAGCATTTTATCCCCACCGAGGGATTACACCAATCACGTGCTTTGAGGTGCCTGACAGAAGACGGCTTAGACATGCACAGATGGGATTGCGATAATGATCCCAGCTGTGCTTTGCGTGCACCTCAAGGTGTTTTAAATTGACTTTGTGGCAGCCGAATGTGCTCGTGTACGTACATGTTGACTTCGGGCGACTATCGATCTCTCATGAGAGACTCTGAATCAAAACAAGACAATTAAAGTCTATCAAATCAATTTATTACATCATAATAAGCTATTCCTGGAAGGCTTTTCACAGTGAGGAGATCCCTAGGAGTGTGTATAGGTGTGTGCGCTTGAGAGATGTTCATTTGGATCTACAGCAAATGGTAATACAGGTTCCACAATGCAAATACATTGTTGGTGTGTAAAGAATCAAGGTTCACCGGAGCAACTCAGATGTGAAGTTTAGATATTTATTTATATAAGGTGCCAATACATTGTTGGCTTGTTTTTGCATGGTAGATATAAGAACATGTACTTGTTCCATTATTCTAATGTTTCTTACCCAGTAACTTTTATTAGCATTCATTTGGCTATGTGTTGGTGAACAATACATTTGCCTCAGTACCTAAAGTCCTGTACTTTTCAATTTGTGCTTGTCTTGCAAGTTTAGTGCATTTCCTAGATTAGAAATCCAATTCAGATTGGATGCTGTCCAATTGTTGAGTGCCTGAAGGTGGTAATTATGCTTTATGACAAGTGTGCACATCTTTGAGAACCACTAACAAGATGCTAAAACTCTTCCATTCTCTGTAAAATGTGTATTCACTGTCATCAGATTAATTGGCCTCTCCACACTAGTTCCACACCACTGAGTTGGAAGCCGAGAACTAAACCACGCACAACTGCTGGTGCGCTCTCGTGGCTGTGCATGCGTGTGCTTGTGCTTATAGTTCCGACATGTCTTGGACCATAAATAGTATTCATTACACATAATGTGATGCTTTCCTTTTCTTGACAATTACCAGAGGGCACTGGAGTCGACGTGATTGGGCTGCGTGGATTGTACACATTATGGATCTGACTAATACCCTCACACTGTAAAGCGATGGTGCAATCCAACAGTGGCATCAGTCCCTCCTCCCTCCAGTAAAGGAAGATATTACAGGGTTTTACATCACTGATGCAGAGCTTAGTTAAGGCTGAATTCATTATTAATTCATTATTCAACCTTTGTAATTGCAGCAGAATTCATTTATAAACAACAGAAATAAAAAAAACAAGGTTTATCACTGCTGCTGATGGTTAACACTATTTGACATACCCTTCACCTTGACTGAAATATAAAACATTTATAATGTTCCACAAGCTGTCTACTCAACAATTCTTTGGTCTTGTACTGTACTGAATGAAAATGACTTGTTCCTACATGCTAAGGGAAAAAGGTCACGTTTAGTCTAGACAGTGATGGTGTATATCTATCTTCCATGGTTATTTAACAACACATTTTACCTGATTTTTGTTATTCATAGTATGTGTTTCATAGCAATGAAGGCTTAACAATACCGAGTAATATAATGCATTATCATACCCTCAGGGTACAGCATTATCATACCTACAGAGTACAGCATTATCATATCATTCAATACAGCCGAATACTATTTTATTCAATTGTTTGGTGTAACGTGATTTGTGATGTGATTGATTATGAAGAAGTTTGATCAGAACAAATCTGAAGTTCAAATAATGTGTCAGAGAACATAAACAACAGCTATCTTTAATTTATTCTACATTGTGTACAGTATGTATGCAAATGCATATTTATATATGTATGTATTTTTAGATCTATAGATTATTGCACTGCACTTAACTGGCACATGTCATTTTGTGTGAAAAGAAAAGGATGTGATAGCATCTTTTCACATAGGATATTTCTAAAGGCTTAGTTTGTAGATTGCTTATAGGATGTGCATTTCAAAAATGTGATGGTATATATTGCAACGCATGCATGTTCATAACATATTGTAGCATGTCTTCATCAAAATGATTCATGGCAGGAGCTATTTGGTTTCAATGCTACAGAGAATTCTTTGAGAAAGTTCCAGTTTAAGTTGCTTCTAGGGCATATTTTACTCTCTGTCTTGGTGAATGAAAATGTGGGCTATAACAATAACATTTTATGTCCTGATGGTTCTGGCCGTATAATGTCAGGTTGATTTGTCTTGTAATCAGCTAGCCCATAGAACTAGCAACAAAGCCCCAAGGGATCCATTACAGATCTGCAGACTACCTGTTAAAAAATAACAGCACATGGTTAACTTAGCAATCAACAGACAAGTGTTTTGAAGAAGAGTCCCGTCTCCTCTCAAAAATCCCGGTACAATCTTGCCCCTCCGTCTATAATCATGCATACACGTACAGTATACTCACAAGCCTGCTGACATACTATGTGGGGTTAGTCAAGTCACACACATAGATGCACGGCAACACAAACCTGTGGAGATATTCCATCTTCATGAGATTGTTATTATTCTGCATGCAATCTCAGCAACAAAAACAAGCCCACACTGGAATGCACACACACACACACACACACCCACACACACAGAAACATGAATGCAAACCTCTTAATGCATGAATACACACACAAACACACACACACACACACACACACACACACACACACACACACACACACACGCTAACACAAAAAACCTTGACCAGACTGGCCGGTCCCTGAGATGGGACGTTTTCAGAGGAAATGGATGTGATTGATGTCAGCGGTTGTCACGGCGCATCTTTATGAGCTCAGGGAGAGGCACATAATGAGCTTGGGTTTATGGGTGATTCATCTTGGCACATTGATCATTTCCTAATCACAATAGTGCGTCGAGGGACTTCTACCATGGATGTTTTTTTTATTCATCATTATTATTATTTATTTATTTATGGAATGGCTGACATGAGCAATTTCCTTTTTCAGAAGAGTGCTGGTCAAAGAAGGACTGCCACGGCTTATAGATAAATATGAATCTACTTGACCCTTATGGTTTAGAATACATAAGTAGCACAGCAAAAAACGTTTGATTTATTGCTACACAAGATTTCACAGTACAAATAAAAAATAAAAAAAACTCTGACAACACTGGAAATAGACACTGTTGTGGGAGGCACAGGAGGAACCCTGCTGTGCCTATTTGAAGTACCCACAGCTTTCACGGTTTCATGACACTTTTCACCGATGTGTGTTGGTTACTAACGTGACTGAGAGATCATGGCAGTGATGGGAAGCACGCTCCTTTAAACCCCACCGCGAAATCCAACAGGAAGTGAGAGGGCGTCCAGAAAGCACACAGTATGAATCAGTGGCTGTTTGGAAAGGAACCGTCGCGATTCGCACAGTTGAGGGAATTCTCTGATTTCCCTCCAACGGCATTACTTATCCTTTCCAATACTGACTTAGGAGGTACGTCGACCTTGACAATGTTAATTCTGAGCATAAAAACACGTGTCCCTTGTGGCACATAAATTTCCCATTAAGGCACAAGTTTCCTCATTACGAGTCTCACATGTATCGGTCTCAAGGCTCCAGCATGTGTAGCTCTGCTGGAGGATGAACGGAAATTTACTGCATAAAGAGGCAAATTTCATTCAGCAACCTTGACCTCCCTGTGTTTCCTTGCCACCAAACAGGCTTGTATGAATACAGCCTTTTCTTACTGTAGACAAAACTCGAAGTGTGTAATTCAATGTGCTCAATTGTAATTAATGTACACATAGATTATTGTGTTATTTAAGAGAGATTGATTTGATTATTCACATATTTCAGTTAGGACTCATTTTTAAGGGGAAATACGACTTGCTTTCAGAGGCATTTCCAAAGATTCATTTCCAGTGGGATCTCCACCATCTCTTGGTTTTGTAAATAGCATTACTCCTTTGATTTGGGCATATACCTTCAATTTTGAATGTCCATGTTTAAGTCAAAGCTGTTTCTTTATTCAAGCTCATCTCAAATGCTGCATTCACAAGCATCAGTAACTTTGCAGTGAGAAAAAAAAAAAAAAAAAAAAAACTGTAGGCCTTATATATTGCAGTCCTGCTAACCAAATCTCCTGTCACTGGGCCAGTAACTCAATTCTATCTGGGTTATGAAATCAGTGGGCGGAAAACTCAGTTGACCACTGATCTAGGACACTTCTTGGCGTGGCTGTGTATGCACGTCCAGAGGCTGGCCCGCTAGGTGTACCAGCTGGCTAGCAGGAGCGGTGCATGGACTCAGCCATGCTTGTGACACGTTATCCTCCCGGCCAGAAAATTGGCACTCAATTCAGTGGAAAGGGCACTACACCAGTAACTGTGACACGCCAGTGCCTCCTAATCAACGAAACTTCGCCGTGGATTATTGCAAATGTTGCCATAGGCTTGTGATGTGATTCAGGTAGCATAGAGGGTTGGTAACAGGCAAAAAGTTGCTGTAATGTGCGTTTTTCTCTGCTGAGTACAGTGGTTGCCCCTTGGGCGATGAGTTTGGCCTGGGGATTGATCCTCATTATCTCTGAGTGCTCACTGTTGCATGTTAGCGTTGGTCTGTCACTTCACCTCAGCAGCCACTGAGGGAGGGACATTAATTCTATGATGTCCCCGTCGTCCCCGGGCCACACGTGACAGTATTGTAGCAAAGGAGGCAGATAACTTTATCATTTACCTCAATTATTGCAGAAATTTGTCAGCATGCGGCAGGGCAGGGCAACACCAGGCCATAAATCAACCCAGCGGGAAAGAATCCCTCAGGAGCCCCATTTTCCTTTGGTGGTAAACAGATCCCTGCTGAAATATAGAGATTCATTTTGGATTTATAGCCAAATCTGCCCCAAGCAGCAAACATGTACCCCGTTCAAGCATCTTGCCTGCATGATGCCTTGCTCTCTGTATCTTGTTCTTATGAAGATAAATAGAAAGATGTGCAAGATATCCAAACTTTTGTATCATTCGGAAAGGAAACGTACAAATAAATCCGCTACCAGAAAATATTGATATAAATATAAACCTCAAGTGGCCAGACCGTCCCTGCAGTTCTTTTTACTGCAGGTTGTTTGACTATCACAAAGGATTCCAACATTTACGATGCAGGTCATACACAATGAATTAACCTTAATGGGGTGAACGGTTGTAAGACAGAAACACAAGTGGTAACATGGCCGACACACTAAACCGTGTTACACATCAAATGTCGTTGCCAATTAAAATGAAACTGCCGAACTTAAAGCTGCAAAACGATGCATTCCCAAGACATGCCATACAAATAGCGCTTCTTCCCAAATCAATACGACCCTTATTTAACAAGTTAAAGCCCTGTTAGAGGATTTAGCTTGTAATAGCACTGGTAACTCTTTGACAGCTCCTGGTGGGTTCACTTGTAATAATGAGTCCAGGGAATTCACTAGAAGGGCAAGGTATTTACTTGGTTGAGAGGCAGTGGCCATCTCGCCAGTAAACAGCTCTGAACCCTGAAAAGCGCGTAATGAGTTGACAGGTGCAATGTTTACGCCTCAGTTGCCACTCAAGTTGGACGGCTCGCTCACTTCTCTGTCCCTTGGCCTTCATGCTAGTGGGTCAGATGCTGACCTTCAAACATATGCAGCATGCACTGAAAAGGTTATTTTCCTTATTTCCCAGTCATATTTTCCTTGGATATGACGTGCATGTGGACAGGCTGGTATGGGGAATGTAGCAGACGGCAATCTAACGTCTGCCAAGACTGTCTGCCTCTGACAATAATGCAACTGTAATTGTGTGTCCGAGGTGGCAGGTTCATGCTTGCATTTTAAGAAGTTCATTCACCTTTGTTGGGACTGCAGATTTATTTTGAGCGCAAAATACACAGGGTACAGTCACGCCCGGGTCGCTTATGACCAGAGAGATTTCATAACAAGCATGCTCGCTTTCACGGGTCACTTACAAAATCAACACCAACTGGTGTGAAAGCCTCTGGAGTCTCCCTTCCTGCGGACGCATTACTGGTCTCACTGTGTTGCCACAAAATTGTTTGCACCCCCAGAGTCTGTGGCCAGTGAGTGGGCTGATACTCCTCATTAAGTGACTGACCTTTCCGGAAATTGCCCCAGCTCTCCTCACATCCTGCTGATTGCCTCTGTTACAGAGGCTCATGATTAAATCTCCTGGCAGCACTTGCAATCCAGAGATGGCCACTCTTCTGATGTATCTTACAATATACACTTACTGGAAATGTACTGTAGGGATGACAACTCAGAATGTAAAGCTGTTGTTTTGTTTGTTTGTTTGTTTGTTTGTTTTGTTTTGTTTATCTATTTTGAATTGTTCAATTGTTTACCTAATGATACTCAAATATGAAACACAGAAGCACGTTGTGGGAAAGTTTTGTGTTAATATCTGAAGATAGCAACGATGGCTATTCTCTAATGTGTGTCATCAAAACTTACCGCAAATGTAAGGCCACTCCCTGCTCTGAATGTTCATTGTTCTTGACTTGTGTTTTGTTTTGCTCCCTCTGCTATTGTTCTGATTTTTTGTATGTGAAGTGTTTAACCTTACTGATGAAAGTGAATCACAGAAGCACATTGTCAAAAAGTTTGGTGTAAATCTCTGGAGAGCCCTCTCCCTTTGTCCTCCATATATTGGAGATTACAGTGTATTCTTCATACATTGTGCATCCTGATTTAATGTTTGTTTGTCATCTTTGTTTGTTTATGGATTAAATGAAACAATCAATGAGAAGCTCAATGGCACAGTCAATCTCATGCGGAAACGAAGTGGGAGGAACGTGTTATCAGCTGATGAACCTTTAGGGAGCAATCTTGTGCCTCTGACAGCATGGAAGTGTTATTATGTTGTTTCATTCACTTGGTTTATTATGCTGCACTCGCTGTAACTGTCCCAAAAGGTAGGTCATCGTTTCAAGGATGAGCTGTAGCCATATCTCAATCAGGAAGAGCCGTTCAAAAAGTAATTGAGTTTTAATGAATGCAATTACTCACATGGTAGACAAATTAATTTGTGAATTTGGGAGAACTACCAAAAGTGAATGTTATCAAAGTAAAAAGTATGGTTTTGTGTTTGCATTTGCCATTGCGGTATAGCAGTAGTCTCTTGGCTGCTACACATGTCTGATCTTACACAATGTTAATACAGTTGACCACAGATTTTTGTTGTCAGACACAAGCCAGGATGTTTGCCTACTGGTGTTTAATTTTTCACTTCAGTGTTTAATAAAATAATATGAAAAGATAACCTCTCTATGATCTCTTCATCAGGCTGTCTCATAAATATGGATCTCTGCCCTGATTCGCAAAAGTCAGTTCTTGGCTCATGCAACATTTCACCCAGCCATCTCAAGCCCAGCCTGAACCTATTTGCACTCAGAACACGACACAACAGTCAAAAATCAGAGCTAAGCTGTTGATCTATTTCACTCTATACACAGTTGGTGTTATTGGTGTTCTTGTCAATAACATGAAAGAAACATGGCCTAAAGTAGATGTTGAAAATAGCTGAGTTTCCATCCAACTTTTTAAAATTCACATTTTGACCATTGAAATAAGAAATCCTGATTGGAAACACTTGAAATGTTCCACTTAATCTTCTAACGTGCATACAAATTTGATTTGCTAGAGGGGTTGGATTAACTCTCGATTAGCATAAGATATAACACGATTAAAGTTGAAACAGTTTATTCACATACTGTATATCACATTCCCATGTCTACCTGCATAATTCAGTTTTTAACTTTCATAACACAGGATGGAAACGCACAAAGTTGCACATTTTCATCAGGCAAATTCCAAGAATGCACATATACAGTAATATATGAATCAGCTGAATGGAAGCCCAGCTAGACTCAAACAAGGCATCAAGTGCAGTAGTAGATGCCGTCTCTGTTCCCATTAAAGTCACCTTCATCAGACCAGATGTGGAAGCTGAGCGTCATTTGCATATACACATCCATATATTTAGAGCATCAGTTCACTTTGTCGCTAGCCTGGGTGTTCCCAGCCTGCCTTGCGCGGTGATTTCATTCACGCTGCCAAGGCAGTCTGGAAACTAACACCCAAATTTTCGCCTGATGTTGGCGACCAATCACAAAACAGGGGAGAAATGATGAGCTTGACCATGATGAGCTATGCACAGACACATTTGATAGACATCCGTGGCGCCCAATGAACAGATCTGGGCATTTTTTCAAATATGAGAAAATGAACGTCTGGTTGCCAGACCACGTCTCATTTGAGAAGTGGTAGGCGCTAGCCAGGCTATACTTTGTCGCATGATTATCATGACATTTTCTCATTACCTCCATGACTGTGTGGATTGTCTCCACCCTACACACAGATGTAATGTGTGTGTAACTCCAGCCTGTACTGGGTGACATACATTTCTAAGGGGGTTGTTTGTGTGATGATGAGTACCTGAAACCGTGCCCAGGCATGTCTGTGCAGACATATGGTGGTATTCCATAACCTTTGGGGAGCTCTAAAAGCAGCTTTAAAAGTGCAATCTAATCCTGCTCTAATTGGCCAGCCCCAAATGCAGTGTGTGAGCTGATGAGCCCTGGTTACTCTCCCATTAATCATACTTTACTAACCACAGTCTCTCATTTTCATCTCTTCACGTTCTGCAGGGAAGGCAGTGCTCAAACTAGACATGACAAGAATGAACAAAAGGGAATAATAGGGTTGTGGAGAGTAATCACTACTCACAAGGTAGGTTTTATTCACTGAAGAAAAAATCTGTATCATATGAGATCATAAACCCAAAGTGACTGAAATATTCAGGATCAAGTGTATCAGGAACCAAACCGGATGCACAGCTAGAGAGATGATCAGATGAGTTAAGATGCAATGCAGGATGCATGGGTGGTGTACTGTAGTTAAAAAATCATTGCATGTGTTATATTATGCAAACTCTGAGCTGTCTGTAAAATTGACAAATTTTGAAATGATGTTTGCTGCATGTAATAGCATAAAGGTAATGCAATTTAGTACGGTCAAATGAAACTTCCACTGCTATTGTAGTCTGCAGGGTATGTGTGTCCAATGCCATTAATAGAGCAGGACGGATCCTTTATTGCCCTTGAAGGGAATTAGCCATGCTTATATGAGTATGGTGATATTCTCTCTGTTTATTCCAAGGGTAGGCCTTCAAATACACTGCAAAGGACAATGCATAACTTAATTGTTTCTGCACTGTATTGACAATGGGGGGGAAACAGACATGTCAAAGAGCTGATGAACTGATGAATACATTTGTTCTCTTTTCCATCTGGCAACAGCTGTGCTGATGGATGCTGTGTGTGCTTTGAAGGCAATGATTACAGAATACATAGTTCTTTGTTTGTGTAGTTGCATCAACTTACTCAATGAAATTAGTGTGAAATTGCTTGATCGAAACCCTTCACTACAATCAGCACCCCATTAATAATCACACAAAGCACTCGTGTCATTTAATCAGTGTTTTGTCTGAGAATTCCACAATTGGTGTATTTTATTGATCTGTTAAAAAAAAACTTCACTCTGGAAAATGGAGCAAATTCAGTGTGTAATTGTTTTTGAAAGCCTATTAGAGTAGCGTGAAGTCGTTTCAATTGGCTAATGATTTCTTCATCAGACTTGTTCATCATGGTCATATACTCAAACTCAGCTTTGTTTTTGTCAGAATCAACTTACTCCTTCAGCCCAAGGTGGATCTATTGTGATTAATAGATACATAACGTTCAATTCAGGATGAAAACCACTGCAGCAAGTCGGGGTCCATTAGATAAAAACAAACTGAATGCTTAACACAAGGAAGTGATTTGCTGAGCCTTGAACTACGTATGCAGCAAATTATCAAATCAGCAAAAGCTTTAATGATATACTGTGTATATATATATATATATATATATATATATCAAATTGGTCTTATACAGCTGGAGATCAGAGTACACATCAAAACATCACAAGGTGCTGTCTGTGTTGCAATACTGTCTAAGATCCATCACAAGGTGCTGTCTGTGTTGCAATACTGTCTAGATCCATCCAACCCTTGAGGCCCTCAACTCCAGTTGACCCCTGTGCTGTCTCTTTGGTATGTCAGTAGCCAAGCATATGATTATGTTCATGGGGATATCATGTCTTTCTAATACATATGCATGTTTCTTTCAACCACTGCCATCCCAGCGAGCACATACCTTTAGGGAACATTCCCTAAAGGTTCTCGGGAGGTATTACTTTTAGGGAACCTTCCCAGAACGTTCTGGGAAGGTTCCCTGAAGGTATTACCTTCAGAGAGTCCTAAAGGAATGTTCCCTAAAGGGTATATTTTTGTTGGGATTGTTGTTGTTGGGTGAACTTTAAAAGAAATAAACAATGACCAAAATGTATTCATAAAATGTACTGGATGTTTTATCATGGCTGACAGAGAAACTGAATGAGAAATGTATTTATGCATCAGAAAGAGTGCAGTTCAGAGAGCTGTTCTGGGAAATATTCACTCCCCTTATGCTTTGCTACTCTAACATTTTATTATCAAGGATCTAAGGATCTAATGATAATTACCACTGATTATGCACATTTACTTTTGCCCTTTGCAAATTTAAATAATTACTGTCACACTGTTAATTGGTCACATGGTTCATGTAGATTTTTGAGTATGAGTCAGAGAAATGGTGAAATATTTTCCATTTAATACCTATGATGCCATTCTAAGTATATAACAGCTCATCTGCTACTTCATCTATATTGCAGAGCTGATCGTACGCCTTGCGTTAGTCTTTCCTTCACCTTCTACTTTAGATTATGAACAGAAGTAATAACTTTAATGTGTTCTTCAACCAGTGGTAAACTGTCACCATGGTTTCTTCCCTAATTCAGTCTTTGATTACAGTGTATCATTACAGTATGTCGTTGCTGTTTCCTTCAGCAATAGATCTACATACTGTATGCTGAACAGCAGCCATTTTAAACATCATGCAGCATTCACTCTGGAAAATGTTTCATCTTTCCGGCACCTGATAGACATGAAGGTGGTAGCACATATCATATGGCATGTGTTTCTGGTAAAGTGGCAAACTCTACAGTATCCTGTAGAACATAGTCTGGGAATAGAGTACAATGTACTTGTGGAAAACTCATACTTTGAAGGCAGATGGTAACCACACAAAAGTTAGAATAGAGGGACCTGTACAGCGTTTCTTGGAATGTTCTCTGTGACAAGCTACAGTTGCACTTGCTAGTGTACTGTCAGTAATACACAACTGTAGATTTCAAAGTGATTTTGCACCCCTGAGATCTTCAGTGTATTGACATCTCAGAAGCTGAATTTACTACATACCTCCATGTTAAGGGAATTCATGAAAAATAAAATAAAACAAAACAAAAATCTCACAAAACAAAACAAAAAAAAAGTTTTGAGAAAACCTGCTCCCCACGGTTTTTGGGGTTTCACATTCACTATGTGAGTGCAGCTCTGACACACAAACCCACAGCTTGTGTGCCCTGTAGTGTAAAGTTGCTATATGGATTTCAACCTTGTTGTAGAGAAACACACCTAAAGAATGTACAAAATCTTGATCTTGAACTGCTTATTTTTCAGCCAGGAATGCTGTTGGTTCTCCAACTGATTAAATTTCAAGGCACATAGCGAGGAGACTGTTATTTATGGCCAGCTCATGGAAAGACCTGGGAGCTTGCGAAATATGCCTATTTAGAGGAAGAGCTCAACACAATGTCAAAACAAATGTCACAGGTTCAGCCCCTTCACTGAAAGCCATACCCAGACTCGCTGCACTTTCTGGACTTAAACTATTCACCAGATGCATCCATGTCCACTACTAGTTAGAGGAGACAGTTGTTGTTTCCAGAAGAGATATACATAATGTCAGATTTTGTGTTAGTCTAAGGCTACTGTCACATTACGACTGACATATTACTCTTCACAGAGCCAGGGGTTTTGCTTAATGCTTTGAAAGAGTGCCCTCTCTCTGGCCTATAGACTGCAGATGGAAGCAGAACGAGTCCACTTTGCTCATTTTCCCATTTAGCGAAACGAGAGGAGGGAGACAGCTGTCAGGCCTGGTTGGATACTGTGGCAGTTCACTGTGCTCAAGAGCCGCCACTGCGTCAAACGGGGAGATTTTCTGTGTGCTGTTGAGATCTACCGCACGTGGAGCTCGGCTCTCTGGGAGAGGCTGTGTGTGAATTTTACATGACTGAAATGAATCAAATTGTTCACAGCATCTATTTCACTGACAAATATTACCCCATTAGCACACTCTGCATGTAAACATCATCCATCTTAATAGTGTTCCCCAGTCCTTAGCTGTTTTCATCATTATATGTCTTCATTTAGATAAAGGTAGGCTATGAGGTATTAATGACCATTAGATTTTTCAACCTCAACTGTCATAAATTATGCTAGCCTGGCTAACACCAGACTGTATCTCAAATTAAATCAACTGCAATTGGAACACTGGGCCCAAAGTTTCTCCACTCTGTGGACATATTGCAACGCACTTGTGAGCACTTGTCTGACGTCTATTTCGGGTAAAGCTGCACATGCGCTAGACTTTGCGACACAAACCTCACTCCAGCCGCGAGATCACAACACATGATTGGCACAATGTATTCACAATACACCACATGATTGGCACGATATATTCACATGTCGACTTTGGCCGTGGAAGGGGCGGGATATGTGTAGACTGCTGCCAAATTGGCCTTATGAACTAACCCCATGCATTTCTATGAAGGATTTTTTGAGTGCTGTGCCTCCTCATTACAAAGTCTCTGATTGAACAACCCTTTCGGAAGTACAGCAAGCATAGGCTTCAATGGGAGGGTCTTCAGACAGACCAGCAGAGAAGATATAACAATACATTTATCTGAGCTCATCCAGGCTAAAAATATATTCTCACTTTAAGATACATATTGACAAATGAACATGTCCATATCTAATCAAACACATGCATTTGAACCATGCATTTAAATTTGGTTCCCTTATTTGTTAGAACATGTCGACTTCATCAAGTGCTCCACGTTTAGTGCTGGAAGTCCTACAGTATATGGCAGAAAATACAGTTGCTGTCAGGCTTTTACTGTATGTGTTTGACCTGCAATACTTTCACACCCTTGCAGGAGAAGCCTTTATTATAGTAGCCATGCAATATTTGAGGGTGTACCCATAATGAAAACCTGTCCTAGTTTAATAGTTCAGATAGAGGGGAGGACATGCTTTCAATCCATCTTGTTTACCCAAAGCTCTCAATTCGCAAGGATGCGGAACCTGCAGCTGTGAATTGCGATCTTTTGAATCCCAGTCCAATAAATTGCCTTGATTTGCCGCAAAGTCCCAAACAGACGAGCTCCCATCCCCGGCAGTCTCCGAGCGAGTGTTGGCATACAGGGAGGGGGGACCAGCAGTGGCAGGCCGGAGCACTGGCTCCCTGTTTACCTCCTGCTCCCCACAGTAATCATGAAACCTTCATTTCCAGGTTCTCATGCAGAGGGGGATTGCTTCAAAGCTATTTCCAGAGGACGTCTGGCAGCATACTCACATCCCTCAGCACAAACCTGATTTCCCTCACACTTTGAATGTCTCCAGGTTTGTGTGTGTGTGTGTGTGTGTGTGTGTGTGTGTGTGTGTGTGTGTGTGTGTGTGTGTGTGTGATGAGTGATGCTATTCATGAAGCGATGGCAAGTCCAAACAACGTGAATGCAATCAGATGCCATGCTGAAGTTTTGTTTACCAACACTCCAACAAAGGACTAAGTGACCTTATAAGTTCCCGGACTCGATCAGTGTCTTGCCTAAGTCCATTTATTTTGGACTTTAGTGCCTCTTTGTCCTTTTCGCAGTTTCATTAAATCAAATGTGCATCAGAAGTAATCGAGTCAATGCCACATGTTAAAACTGATTAATGGTTCAAGGCTGCCGTGGATGTATAGAGCATCTGGTGGGCTGTTATTTTGTCTAATTAAAATGATAAATAATATGTCATAATAATTAACTTTTTCATTTGTCTGCATGAAAGCAATACATTAGAATTCTGAAAGCTGTTCCATGCTGGTCTTGCCCATAATGCCATGCGCTTATGACTATGTGTCTTCACCAGTAAGACAAGGTGCATTGCAATGCCAAGGTCATTAATTTGATCCCCAGGAAATTCAGGCAGAGAATAGCTATCTGGCTTTCCCTGCAACATTGTCACGGAGGATAAAAGGGAATATAATGAAGAATAAAAGCATGATAGAACTAAAGGCTAGGATTGCGCTCTCTGCCTTTGGGGAGTATTCGTGTGAAGACATGGCAAACACAACACACTTTGGGTGTTTTCTCCAGTTCAAATACATCCAGTGGTGGAGTGGAAACTTTTCAGACCCCTCAAACACAAGAGCAGCGTCTTGCCCCATGAGACATGCCGAGGTCCATGGTAAAGATGGCCTCTCTGTTATGTTGAGTGCGCTTTACCTTGATATAACATTTCAGAGGTTTGCTCTTCCACAGATCACCTTTCAAAAAGAATATTGTTTGTGACACTCCAAAAGGTGTCTCCCTCTTGATAGAAACAGAACAGCAACTCTGCTGAGGCGGAAAAAGTGATGCAATCTGACGAGATCACAAAGATTTCAGTTTCATCCACCACTGATCTCAAAAAAGGGGGGAAAATTAAAAATTAAAATGTCTCGCTTTATTGATGTAAGACAGACAGTTGCGAGGATGAGAGGCCGAGCTAACAAGTTGATGTGAAGATTCCAGAAACTGCGTAGAGAAGCTCGAGACTCAGTTTTCATTCCCTGGACAAAAAAAAAAAAAAATCATTTTGAGGCCCCATGTACCCTGTCAGGAAGTTGAGATGTGACATAACCATTTGTAAAATGTACCCTGTAAAAGACAGATACAACATCATCCCCTTGGTAGTGCATTCTATTGTCACCATGCATGAGCTTAAGCCCACGTCTGTGCTCAACTGCTCCCTTTGCTCTACTTTGATTATGAGTGAAAACAGATTTGAGATTTGAAGTTCCTTGTCCTTGTTTTGACTTCTCCCTCACGCTGCCTGGCTAAATTGCCTATACACCCAAAGGGTGACGAGCAGACTGGTGTGGGCCCACTCGCAGGTCTTGGCACAGGTGAGAATGGGCCTGTGCTTCTGTTTGCTCTCCAAATCAGGCCACATCACACCATGGTGTGCCACAGGTAAGGGCAAGGGACGCAACACCAGCATGGGGGAGTAACTGATTTTCATGCAAGCAGGCCTAGAGGTACTATAAGACAGATCACACTGACCAGCAGCAGATGTTCTATTGATTGCTATGGAATAGAACTATAATGTTTTGCTGATTTGGTGAAACTTTTTCTTATTTGTGTGTAGAATTGGGCAGAAATACCCAATACTGTAGTTACAAAAAAATGCTTAAGTAATCAGAAAAAAACAGTAGAAAAAAGTATTTTGTAGTATTTTGAAAATACAAAAGTAGAGCATTTTATTTTGATATTTTTTTTTGGCTGCTGCATTTTGTAGCTTATACATTTTTAAGGAGGGTATTTGGTATTTTATTTGGAAATATATCTTGATGTATTTGTGCCCATTCCTGCCTAACACCCACTACTAGCTAATGCTAACACTGCTAGGAATGCTACAATATGTGAGAATAAGAAGGCCTTATTGTTGTGAAAATGTAAGTTACCATGAACTTGCCTCACAAATCTCTCTCTCTCACACACACACTGACACACACACACACACACACACACACACACACACACACACACACACACACACACACACACACTTACACACAAAGGAGCACACACACTCACATTCACACACAGGGAGTTGCAGGAGTTGGGTATTTCTCTCAAATTGAGAAACGTTTATTTCCTCAATTTTTTTTTTAATTTTACCTTCCACAAAGAGAACATGCAGGACTGGGCGGCGGTCATATTATGTACCCGCTGCGCGTGGTACATGTAGCCTTGTGATATACAGTATGTTTTTAAAAACATGGCAGTGCAGGTGTGAGTCCGCACGCACGCGCAGCTGTCAGGCATGAGCCGCCTGGCGCTGCCCACCTGACAGGTGACGGGCGTCAGGAGAACCGAGGCAGCGCTCCGAGGGAATCCCAGCGCTGCGCCAACGACTGACACGGCGAGAGGCGAGAGGAGAGACCCTCCGTGCTCTGTGTGAGTGAGTGATCCACACAGCAGCCGGCGGAGGAGTGTGATAGCAAGTTGGTGTTGGAGCGCGGTGTGAGATTGATGCTGTTGCCGTTGTTGTTTATCCTTTTCTGCTGTGTGGGAAGCGGTGCTGCTATATTTAGCAGGGGGCTCTCTAGCGAGTCGGGCCCAGGAGGGTTGGCTGCCTCGAGGTCCCATGTGCATCGCAACTCAGCTCGTGAGCAGCGCTGTGTATATTTTGATTGCATTTACAATTATGCCTACAAGGCCACTTCCTAATGTGGGACTGTTCAGGGAGTCGGGTGTGTATGTGGAGTTGTGGATATTGACTCTTGAAGGGTTGTTTTGCTGTTATATATCGGCGCCCTAACATACTTGTGGCTTACATATTGTGTCATCAGTGTTGACATCATGCTCTTTGTGAGTGTGATTCAAACTTCATTAAAAAGTGTATTTCCTAACAGCTAAAAAAACACTGAGAAATCTAATTTTCAGAGTACCTCTTTTAAAAGTTGTGCATGATGTATTTTACAGTTTGTCCTGAAAATAAATGAAATTTTCAGGCTTAAAAAGCCACTGTAAAGCCTGTGAGAAAATAGTCATTGGAAGATTTCCACAGTGCTCTTAACGACCCCATTTCACAGTTACTGAGTGTTACATTCAGTCATATTAACGTCAAGTCAAATAGGTCATTATAACTGTTATTAGTTTGTCACTCAGAGTTGACAGCATGCCCTTTCATGATTATAAACCCACAACATTATAATAATGACTCATTTAAATGTAACACATATTCCCAGATCCTACATAGATCTTTCCCAAGTGCCAAAGTGTTTCCAATGTAGAATGATCATTCACTGGTCGGTCTCTCTCTCTCTCTCTCTCTCTCTCTCTCTCTTTCTCTCTCTCTCTCTCTCTCTCTCTCTCTCTCTCTTTCTCTCTGCCTTATCTTTTTCTGTTGGGTTCTTGTTTATTTTTTCCATGTCTACATCACTTTAATCTTCGGTATGGCTTTACTCTTGACAGTGTTTGCTCTTTGTTTCATCAAAGTAGAGGTTGTATTCATTCTGCAGGATTTGTTATTCTTTCCCTCAAACTCAACAGCCTCTTTTGCTGTCGCCGGAGGCTCATAAGGTGGCCGCTCAGAGCTGCTGTATGGCCTGACCCTCTATTGAGTTAGGATAGTGATGTCTGTGGCTGCTGCATCTCATTCGGTGAACATGCTGCACAGTGCAATTCAAATATAAATGCATTTACAGTGAGAAATGCATTTTGTAGTTTTGTCATTTTGAAACAATCAAAACTTTTATAGGTAGGCTGTTGCCCCTTGTGTAGACTTGGCATGTCATCTTAATTGGCGTACAAACTCTGTGCATGTATGATGTTGCAAAAAAAACATGTAACAAAAACACTGTTTGACATCCCCTTTCACAACATCGGCTGATACTAAAACATTCAGAGTGTGGCAGAGCTCCCTTTTAACACTGCAGTGTCTTGTCATGTCTGTTCTGTTTGCATAAATACGTGGCAAGCAATAATTTTGTTTGAATAGTAGAAGTGAGGAGGGCGTCCTCATACAACTTCCTGACAAAGAAAAGCAAGGATCATCAAGCACGTAATTAAAACCACTAGTACCTCTCAGACCTTTACGGTTCTGCAGGGGAAAGAGAAGCAGACTCCGTCATTAAGGGCTCTTCACACCTCCACCTCCTCTATTAGCAGCCCTCGTCAGGCAAACGGTTCAGAGCACCTGTGGTCAGAGAGAGAACTTAAGAAATAAAAACGGCTCCCACTGCTATGGTAAACAGGGGAAACTGACAGTCATTACCTGATAATTGCATCTTAGCACATTTATTTATGGATGGTTTTGATGTTGTTGTTATTATTCTCCCTATAACTCACATCCCTATGAGTCTTTCACCCAAGAACATGTTCTATTGGCATGTGATAAAAAAGAAAATGAAGTTATTGAATCCATGAATCTTTTAAGTATTTCAGGAGTTGTTAAAAATCATTTAAATATAACTGTTTTGACTTATTCTGTACTTGATTGTCCTCATTTGGGTAAAATGCATGTGTGTTATCATCATGGTTAAACATTCATCTTTTGTCACTAATTTCATCAGCTTAAACTGAAGAACCGGTCAGATACAAAACTGTTGAAGAGTTGAATAGTTGAATAGTTGCCTAACTATTTCATAACTGTGCATTCATTTTTTATGTACTGTAATAGGAAAGGAAGTGAATGTTGTCATGTAGCACAACAAACCATCTTTCAATCCATGTATTTGTCAGGCTGTGTGGCTGTGTGGGTCTGTGTTTGCATATGTGCAACTGCGGTTGTGCGGTTTCATGTGTGGCCATGTGTTGGTGTGCATGTGAAACAATTACATGCATGTATGTGTGTGATCATTTTTTTCTATTCTTACATTCCCTTTAGCAGGTCCATTGAAGGTCAATTAGCAACACCCTACCATGAGACTGATTGCTTTCAAATGTTAAAGATTTCTGTTCAGATGTTTTAGTGTGACTCACAGAGTGTTTTTTTTGTTTCTGACAAGGTCGATTTGTCACGGCGCATCACAAACAAGGCCTGGAGAGCCCAGATAGTGCTACGGGTTATCTGACTCAACGCACATAAGGTTATGGGAAATCACTAACCCTTTCAAGAGTGAACATTTGGAAGGACTTCACAGCAGAGATCCCAAACCTGTTGACTATTGGCAGATAGTGAAACGCTCGACTTGCCATTTGGATGTCTTTCCTTGGGGATTTTTTCAAACTAGCCATGAAGAGACAGACAGGGTGTTATTGACATGTAAATAGGGCTGAATGACGCTTAGTAAAGGAAGGTTTTAAGTGAAACTCCCTGTGTCAAATAGCTGGAACATGGAAGGGAAGGAGTTTGTGCAGTGTGCGCATACCTTTCTAGTGTTAGCTGCCACAGCCATGTCAATGGGAGCGGGAGCTGGAATTTGGTTATTCTTTTCACACGTCCCGAGGGAATCTTTCCGTGTGATATGTGATGAACACATTACAGCACATCAAAGGGATTCCTGCTGGCATCTGAAGTATTTGTGTGGTTATGCATAATTGATGACACACTGCATTTTATTTGCTCTGACTACTCCGTGCGTAACTTGTTGGCAGCGCCGTGTGAACGTTCAATGCTCCGACCGCACATGCAGTCAGTTCACACATAATGTAAGCTTTCGACACTTGAGTTAAGCATCGTTTAAGTTATGGCGGATGTTTTGATCCAAACGTGGCACAGGATGATTTTTCAAAAATTAGCATTTAAATGGGACATTTTTGTATTTGTGTTTGTGTTTATTTTGAAGATGGCGAGAGAAGAGTCTAATGGCGCTGCTACCCCTTTTCCCTTTAAAATGTTCCATTACTTTGAACTGAATGTTCAAGACCAGCATGTGGATCTTCTCTGCTGTAAACTTAACTAGTTTTTTCTCCTAATCTGTTACCATTTAGATTGATTTTATTTTTTTTTTCAAAACATCTTAGGTGTTTCCTAAAGCTATAATGATTGTCATAAAAATATGACATGCATGGTATGAATAATCCCAATACTTCAATCAAAATGTGTATAACCCACAAGGCATATTTGATGAAGTAGACCGTCTTCCTTACTGTGAAATGACAGCAAAGTTATAGAGCAGAAACAGATGATGACCACATATTCAGCAGGTCCTTATAGATCATGACCGAAAATAAAATATGCATTTACAAACTCCACTGCTGCGTTTTCTGATCAGTGTTCTGTCTCTCGCTGTTAAACCACTGCAGAAACAGACATATCATTTTTGGCTGCTGTCCCCTGCAGTGTCCTGTCCATTTTATGGAAAATGACAGCAATGCTCCCATCAGCTGGTCTTCCAGGGGATTGTGGGATTGCTCGTGGTGTTATTATGAGGCTTATCTGGACTTACGGCTGGTATGGAGATCTCTGCCAAGCTTCATTGATCTGTTGTGTATTTGGTAGGTATAAATGCCGTTGGTGTGTCCATGTGAGTTGGACATTTTGTACAAAAGGACATTTTAGGACACGAGTTCATATTTAGCGTGTCAAATCAAGAGTAAAGACACTGTTTTTATGCATAGATATTTTCCCTATCTCTCAATCCTATTGGCCATCAGCCTAATCTACTCCAAAATCTCTTTAATCATGGTTTGCAGGCATCTGTTTGGGCTGTTTTCCACCTTCAACAATGCTGGGCCCCTGCATTCCATCTCTGGTTGGCAGACCTGAATGATAAGTAGTTATTAAAACCACTGTATGAATAAATACTGTACATACCATCATACATACCGACTTGAGATGTCATTGTCTGACCATTCAGAGTTAGACCGCCAGTTGCTGTGGCAACCTTGAACAATTTAAATAAAAATGCTGAAATGGGCTAACCTGGCTACCCCCCTAGCACTTCTCAAATGAGACGTGGTCTGGCAACCAGATGTTCATTTTCTCATATTTGAAAAAAAAAAAAAAAAAAAGCCCATCCGTTCATTGGGCACCACGGATGTCTATCAAATGCGTCTGTGCATAGCTCATCATGGTCTTGCTTTCTCCCCTGTTCTGTGATTGGTCTCCTATCTCAGTCAAAAATTAGGGCGGTAGTTTCCAGACTGCCTTAGCAGCGTGAAGGAAATCACCGCGCAAGGCAGGATGGGAACACCCAGGCTAGAAATGGGCACATCTATTGGAGTTTTAAGGCACTGATTCCTTGATGATCCCAGTGGAGCCTGTCATTCATGTAAATATCTTAAGCTGTTTGTTTTATCTAACTGTGGCTAAGTGCAGCCGGCCTGCACCCTGTCAAAACTTGGATGTCAGTATCAAACATACCTTCTTGACCACACTTAAGAGTGTTAAGTAATTCCAATGGACTCATTTTAGGTTCTTCATCTATTTTACCACAGGCTACAGGGCTGTCATAATTTGTTTTTGTAAGGCTAATCTTTATTGCTCCCTTAAAATGAAATGTTCCTGGTGTTTAAAATGTCATGGCTATCCTTAGCCCTGGCTTAAAGTTAATCTCTCTCTCTCTCTCTCTCTCTCTCTCTCTCTCTCTCTCTCTCTCTCTCTGTCTCTTTTGTTTCTCTCTCACATACAGAATTGCCTTCAAGTGCAGGTACCTCACAAGTCTTAAACTACTACCCATTTTCCAAAAAATGATTATAAACACTGCTTATTTTATCCTCAGTGGGGCCACAAATTGCCTCAAGTTATCGTAACGACAAAAGCACACTTTACCGGACTAATCTCTCCACACAAGGCACAGCAAAACTTGCTCACTCTTTATCCCAAACTGATTGAAATGACTAAAGGTTAATGGGTTTACATTCTGATCCCTACAACCAGCAACAACAGAATGCATCAGTTCTCCTAGTTATTTTAGAGTTAGCAATTTTTCCACAAGCCTCCGTGTTCAAACACCCCGGTGACATTGATGAACCATCTGTTCCGTCTGTGTCACCTCGGGCAGCCCCAGTGATGGGCATGGCTGCGAGCCCTTTGACACCCAGAGCCCTGTGATAGATGCTGACTCAGCGATCGCCACCTGATAATTATGCTCGGGCCACGACAGGCAGGCACATCTGCACACACTCTCTGTAGGTCAGAGCACAACACCTCTGGACTGGACACAAACTCTCCTTTCTCTACGTTCAGAATACATAGCCATTTTGTTTAAATTATGCTTTCTGGGTATGCTAAAACATGTAGCAGGTGCATATGTGGTGAGTGTAAATTACAGGTGATGTATGTAGCGAATGTAAATTACAGGTGATGCTTATACAAAGCCTATATTTCTGTCTATACGATCTGCTGGTTCATACACATACATTACCATCAAACCTATTTTGTATTAATAGCAATCGAAAGAAATCCCTCTGCTGGGAGTGGTTGTGTTGTGTGTAGTATATCAGCATGGCCTGGATGGATTATTACATCAGGCGCCTCTGGGCCCTAGAGCCCCTCCACCCCACCCACCTCCAACCGACGATTCTATCAGGGAGCTTATAGCCTTTCCTGAAGTCCCACTGCCACTGAGGAACACTCTGTAAATATTCAAAGACCTTACATACAGTATGGTGCACACTGCACAGCATCCATTTAGTATCATAATGGTTCTGGTTGAGGGCCCATTTATCTCTTTGTAAATTGCTGGGAGCCTTTTAGGGTCAACCTTGTAGTCAGTGGAGTTTACTTTATGTTGGTTTTCCTGGACCCTGACCCCCTGTCATCTGTGGCCCCCCTGGGCCGATGACCGGGAGGCCCCGTGTATTAATCCAGGCCTGAACATGGCTGTCATGTGGATGAAGGCATGCACCAGCAAACAATGTCAAAGACAATCTCTGACAGCTAGTCAGGCTTACATGTAGCCCCGCTAGTCAGGCTTACAAAGAGCCCCTTTGGATATTGTTTTCTTATTTGACATCATTTAAAATATTTGTTTAAACAGTTTGCGTTTCAGCCGTTCTCTCTTACATTCGTTTTTGCTCTGCATCTTTTTTTGTTTGGAAGAATTTAATTGGCAGGCTGTTGTGATTGTTGTAACAGTCATAATTTGTGGTGGCGTGGGGCCTCTCACAGCCCCTGAGGACTCTCGAGAGTTAAGAGGCTGAAAAAAAAAGAGTCATGTTTGTCATGTGACGTGGGGCCAGAGCACGGGCTCCCCTTGTCTTGCTCTCTGCAGAACACTTATGTGATGCTCTTGTGCCGAACCATTTAATGGCATAACTGGTCAATGTGTTTGCTGTGGTTTCCAGACCGTTTGCCATTGTCACTTCACATGACGATAATTGGTCTTTGAATCTACTTGATAACTTGAGAGCCCTTTGGTTAGTCATGCATGACCCTGGGATTGCAGCACGATGTCACTTGGAGAGGCTTGTTTGAGTGGAAAAGCAGTCGTATGTTAGCACTTGAAATAATCGGCCTTGGCTTTCTGCATGGGGAGGCAAATGTGACATGCCACTTGCCAAGTGAGGCTGATGTCTGTAGAATGGAGGGACTGCCACTGTTTGCTTGCCATTGACAGCACTGACTCAGGCTTCTCTACTTTAATGAAAGCTCTCTAATGGAGTTATGCTACATGACTGATTTGTTTTACCTGGTCAAAGGGTTGGGTATTAGATCATTGATTTTGCATTTGTAATTGCATAATTGTTTTATTGGAGAAACTGTAAGTACCCGTATTGGTGACAATGTGAGAAATATACAAACATGCCCATACACTCCAATCACATTTTTTTGTGCAATCCCACAATTTCCGCTCTGTCAACTTAGAGATATATTCTTTGATATTTGAGTTTACTGAAGCACTATACTTAAATTGTGCAAATGATTTTCTTTGTATGTGCAGTCATTAGACATAAGATTAAATGGTGTTTTGTGCTGCCGTATTAAATCCCTGAAACAGGGCCTGATTGCGCAGATGGGGTAGTCTATGATTGAAGCTATTTTTATTCCTTTTTTTCCCATTGTGATTGAGAGATAAAAGTGCTTTGAACCAGAACCAGACGAATTGAGTAGCTGTGCCTTTGCGGCAAGAGGGCTCCAGTTCCACAGGCACGGCCCAAGCAATCGCATGTGGCTGTGGACTCACTGGGTTGACCTTGCCGTTGCCATGAAAAGATAATCAAGGAGACTCGGAGCATGTTTGTGTGCCATAATCATAACCGGATATATTGGTGTGTGTGGGCACTGGTGTGTTATGTATGTGGAGGGGGGTTTCGATGAAGGTTTTAGCCTCTGGGCCTTTGCATGAATAACATCAAACTCATCTAAAACAATTGGCAAAACCTTAACATGTCAAAAGGCATCTGCCTTGAAGTATGGAGAATGATGGTCTATTTCTGACACAGAGAGTGTCCATTTATTTTCCCTCTTTGATTTCAACTATGCTCATTCACACCACATTTCCTCGCTGTCATTGTGACATTCCCCATGGTTTAATTGGTAGCAATGAGATGCTCCGGGGATTTGAGGCAATCCGGGGTATAATCCCTTGGCATTCTGTGAGATAAATCCAGGATTTCCGACAAGATCTTGACTTAATTTGCACTGATAATCTGCCCAGGGTAATTCTAGCCATCAGATATGCCAACAGCCGTTGTCATGTGCAGCGCTGCATCTCCAGCCGAGGTGCAGATAATGGAACGTATAGCACAATCATCTCCATTAAAGAGAAGAGTTTGAGCAAAGCCTTCTGAGGACATCTGCAATTATCCCACCACTTGACACTCGCCCAAAAAAAAAAAAAAAAAAAAACACACTGGACACAAGAGTGTTTATCTTTAGATGCAGATAAATATTCCCAAATGAAGCCAATCCCTTCCGGACAAATGTTTTAGTATGCAGCGAGGGTGCTGTAAATAAAATCAATTTTAGCCTTCCGCAGATCCCCTGTCAGGTGCCCGTGGCACAAAATGCAAATATCTCCGCACTGCACTGTACCAGCGCTGTGAGGGAACTGCTAAGGGTAAAAGTGCAGTGATTACCGGGGCCCAAACACTCTCACGCTTTATGGACTAAACTACCAACGCCATTATGCACTTTCACCTACATATTTTTGCACAACAGGAGCATCTTCCGTCTTCATTATAGCGCAGATATCTATCAAAGTGCTGCTTTCGTATGAAATAAAGGTCAGTCCAGAGAGCGTTACATGGAGTTGGCGGCGTCTGAAAGAAATAGAGTTGCTTCCTGACTCACCTCACCTTTGAGGGGGAAAAATCCATGAGGAATAAGACTTCCTGAATGTCAGCGCGAGAAGGTGGGAGAGCACCTGTGACTTTGGAGATGGTGACCTTTCCTCTCCGGTAAACATGAAAGGCAACGTTTGCCGCACAACATGCCACACAAACACACACACACACACACACACACACACACACACACACACACACACACGCCGCTTAAATTCTGTCTGGAAGCACTGGCGGCCTATGCGGGCTGGCTAAACCACGAGGTGCTGGCCAAAGCCATTCATACTGGAGTGTGACAATCTCTGGGCAGCCAGAGTCCCATGGAGTGAGGCGGCAGAAGTAGCTAAATGTGGAGAACTGGGATTTGATACGAGGCCAGATTTGTCAAAGCACTGGGTCATCATCCGCAAACAATGAACATATCACAGCGGGCTGACCATCTGCTAGCGAGCTGAGAGGAGATTGCACGCCGCATATAGTAGGATAGTCGGTGGTGTAAGGCAGCGTGTTTTCCTCGTCTACATCGGATTACATGGGCATTTTTTTTCTCCCTTTTTTGGGAAACTACAAGTCTTGCCATTGGTAATGGATGAAGTGGGGGTGGAAACCTCCACTCTCTGCTTCTGTTGTATTTGTCTACGTATCGACACAGTTCTCATCACTGGCCTCAGCTGCTCTTCAGAAACCCATTGTGAGACATCAAAGTGAATTTTTGAAGCAGCTCAGCCTAAATGGATTTCAAAATAGGTTACACAAGTGTCTGCTTTCTAAGCCTGACTCCCAAACAATGAACGGCATATGTTAATAAATGACTTGAATGAAGACAGCTGCTGAATAAGATAAACCGGGTATCAAAGCTGTGTTTTACAGCTCAACAGGTCCGACAAGTATTTTCAGAATAAATCAAATTTTCCCAGTGACAGGAAATAATCACCAACTTTCTGCACATCATTTCAATTTATGAAATATGTCAGCAACTGAAATATTAATCCTGTGTTTAACTTTTTATATATATAAATGTTGTGATGATCAATATAAGGCAATGACCTACTGAAAAGTGAACTACTATGTTTTCCGTTGTAAAGCTGCAGACATCAATAGGGGGTAGCTTTTATAAATACCTATTCATTAGATATAAATGAATATACTCCATAAAACATCTCTAGAAAATGAGATATTTTATTTATAATATATTTATACTTGTACAACACTAAAATAAAATGCATATCTATAATTCCATCGCAGTCTTGGTGAACATTTAGACAGCATTCCTCAACAAATGCCATCTTTAACCATGGTGTGATGAAATCAGAACTCATATTTGGGGAGAATAAACTTTTCTTTTCTTTACTGAAATATTTAAAAACATAAAAAAACGCAACAGTTTTGAACAAATGCATCACTTTGAGTAAAACGTAGGGAACAGAGATCCTGTCACCTCCCAGCTCTTACAACGCCAACATTCTCTGTGTGCATTCACTACTGAAATCCTTTTTCTTCATCTCCGTCGTGTGCTTTTCCTCTGGGCTGTCAACTGTCGTCTTTGTCTTCCAGTACAAACTTTGCGAGGGAAGTGGGGAAGGGAGAACTCTCCAAAGTGTTGCTTAGACACAGTACAGTAAAGTACATACGACAAACATGTGGGCACCAATTCTTTTATATACATTAAATCTGATGGGTTCTGTAAAGGCATCCATTTCTTTGATTTATCCTCAACGTCGTCGCCGTCGTTGTTTGTTTTTTTTTTAATTCTTTTGTTCTTTTGTCAGTTTACGCAGCTGTGGCTCAAGCCCGCATTCCGTCTCACAGTCTCTGCCTGCGCGTAGAGCTTCCTGCAGGTTCGCCGTCATGAGCATGATGAACAAACGACTTTTTTTAAATTTTCTTTAGCATTAATTAAGACATGGTCACCAGGAGCCAGAACAAGGGCAAAAGGACAAGGCTCAGGGTGTCCACTGTAGATCCCTGACCTTTAAGACACTGAGTGTCTGATTTGGGCTTCTTCACACATTTCTTTTTCTTTCTGGAGGGGGCTGTGGAGGGCTCCAGGGTGTCTATCAGCTCAGGCTGTACGTTTCCGAGAGACTGGTCCAGGCCGTTGGATAATGTCCCCAAAGGCCCATCATTCAGGCTCTGCTTGGTGCGGGTGTCGTTTTTTGTTCGCTCGTCTCGCGACTTAGTCTTTGATATGTTTTCCTTGTCCTTCAGGGGGTTGTTGGTGATTTGGCGACTGTTGTAGGATGAGGGGTCAGGGATTGTTTTGCTGGAGATGATGGACGACTTGTCGTAGCCGGTCAGACAACACCTGGGAATGGGCTCCCCCAGTATGTCGTCTGACGAGAAGAACTTTCCAGAATGGCTCTTGGTGCTGAAGATACTGGTTTGGACCTGGGACGGGGAGTCGACACATCCCTCCAAGTCGCCTGTTTTCAGCCTTTTCAGGTCCTTGCCTGCCAGTGTGGCTGGCACGTGGCACTCGAGCTCAGAGCTCGAGCCTTTGAAGCGTTTGAACCACTCCCAAAGGGTTCTGGCACGGCAGTCGCAGATCCATTGGTTGCCATTTAGTCTGAGGTATTGGAGGGAAACCAGGGGATCCATCGTCTCCCCCGTTAAGACAGTTAAGTTATTAAAGAAGAGGAACAATGAGGTCAGTTTGCTCAAGTGGCTGAAGGCCCGCTGCTGTACAAAGGTGATCAAGTTCTGGTGCAGGAGCAGTTGGTCCAGGTTGTTGAGTCCGCGCAGCATGTGGTCCGTCACCACTTTGATCTTGTTGTTGTACAGGAAAAGGATGGTGAGGTTGGCCAGGTCGAGGAAAGTGTCGTCGTGCAGGGCGAGCAGGTTGTTGTCCTGGAGGTAAAGCTTCTGCAGGGAGAACAGCCCCCTGAAGACACCCACGGGCAGCTGCGACAGGCCGCACCGGTGCAGGCGCAAGGTGTGCAGCTTGGTGAGGCCCTGGAAGGCGGTGGGGCTGATGATGCGCAGGTTGTTGTTGTCGCTGATGTCCAGCTCCTCGAGCCGCTCCAGGCCGAAGAAGGCGCCGGCCTCGATGTGGCTGATGTTGTTCTTGAAGAGGAAGAGCACGGTGAGGTTGCGCAGCGAGCTGAAGCTGGTGGAGCGCACCACCGTCAGCTTGTTGCTCTCCAGGTAGACGCGCTGGCTGCGCACCGGCATCTCGGCGGGGATGGACGGCAGGCTCTGCTGCTGGCACGCCACGGTGGGACGCGGCTCGCTGAAGCACACACACTTGGCCGGGCAGCCCTCCAGCAGTGGCACCAGATTCAGCCACACCGCCAGCACCACGAGCCTTCCACCTGGAGACAGATTAGGGCGGAGAGAGAGAGAGAGAGAGAGAGAGAGAGAGAAAAAACACACAGTGGTTCAGTGCTGGGTCAAATAGAAGTCTGTCCATTTTCTCACGCAATCTATCCATTTTAATAGCTATTAAGTGTCCATGAAATTTAAATGCTTATAATCACTGAAGATATAACTAAATTACCAACTTTAATTATTGTGGAGCAATTATGAGCTGAGAGATGGCGGATTATGATACATAAGACTTCACAGAGACAGTCTTCACCCACAGATAAAAACGAAAAACCTGCTAATTGACTTTTCAAAATGTGAAAAAGGATTAATCTCTAAGGCCTAAGTTTCATTTATGAAGATTATAAAGAATCCCGAATTTAGGTTTGATTCTTACATAGGCTCTAACACAGCACATGTGAGGAAACAGAAATCTTTCATTTTGTACGGTTCTTTGTGATATTGCCACAATTTAAGACAACAAAAAACATTCTCCATTTCCATTCCAGCTATGGATTCTGTCAGTTGGAAGGACAGAAATGCCAGTCAGCTTGGACGCTAACATAAAAAGCGTTTCAAGTCAGCGGATGTTCACCATTGCACTTTATAATGCATCCAAAATGGCCGTCTGCAATCTGCTCCACATCATAGCACTAAAAGCCGTCTCTGTGCCAGGGGACCTATTTCTACCGCTATACCAGCGAAAGCACGAGGAGTTGAGAAATCGCCCAGAGTCCCCCAGAAAGTGATTAACTAAACACGGGGAGGGTGCCTCGCGCAGAATTAGCTACCGCTAATAGGGTGGACGGAACTAATCTCGTTCCAGCATGGTCGAGGGTTGACATTTAGCCTGTTGCGTCAAGATAAGTGTGGTTGGTCTTTCATGCTTGTGTGGTGCAATGTGTGTCTTTTTTTTTCCATTGGCGAGGAGAGAGGAGGAGAGGGAGATGTGAGATGGGAACCTCCTGGGAGCCCAGCCTGTGTGGGCATGTCGTCTGAAGTGCTTTTTAGAGTGTTGCATGGAGATAAGATGACCCTGCCCTAGCTTTGGACAAGACGTGTGTGTGTGTGTGTGTGTGCCTAGAGAGAGAGAGAGAGAGAGAGAGAGAGACAGAAAGAAAGAAAGAAAGATATAGAGAGAGAGAGGGAGAGAGAGAGAGAGAAAGAGAGAGCCCTTCTTTGATGCGTTGGGGTGAAAAGGGATAAAGGGATCAGCCCATGTTTCTTGACCATAATTGCAACTAATTTCCATGGTCTCTGTGACCTAATATGAGTAAATCATGATATTTATCTCTCTGTCAAAGGCCTTATTATTCACTCTGCTGAAGGATCTGCTGGCAGGAAACATGATAGAGCTTCACGAAAAAGGGGGGAAAAAAACACAGTAAATATTCAAAGTGAGCCAACGAAAAAAAAAAAGACTCTTTTTAGATTTCAAATGACACATCTAAACACACCAGATCTCTTGAATATCCCACCCTCCCTTGTTTACTGTACCTCTCAATATGCTCTACCAAAAAAAGTTACTCAAAGAGCACCAGTAATTTTTTTTGTTCCTTTCGCCTTGACTTTCATCAGCCGTCATAGGCTCCCGCGTTTCCTGTCTCTGTCGCTCATTCTGGAGCCTTGTTTAATGGAGCCTGGGCGGGCGTATGACAGCACCCCTCTGTTGCACATTCTCCCTCCATACCCACTGTCACGCAGCTGGGCTCCTCCGCAGCAAAGCTGTCATATATCCCAGTCATTTCTGCATCACAGCCCTTTTTTTCCCCCCTCTTCACTATTTCCTTTTTTTATTTTGTTCATGTCCCTTCTTTTTTATATACAGCATGCTTCACGAAACCTGGGATCCAGCCTCTACCTTTCTTCTCTCTTTTTTTCATATAATGTATATGCCAGCTCCCGTAAGTGCGGGCGCGGTGTTGGTGCGAGGGGTTTGTTAAGCGCCTCCCGTCTAGCTGCACTTCAACCCTTTGCACCCGCTCCTATTGTCCTCTATTGGGTGCCAGTGTAATCCCCCAAATTGCCTGCCAATTATTTCCGCGCACCGTCTCATTCTTAAACTCGTGCCCGGTGCCTTGGCCTCCTCGTGCTCACCCGGCATCGTAGACCATTTAGCTGTTATTGACCCCGCACACACACACACACACACACACACTGCATGGTCTTTTTCAACTTTTTTTTGAAAGACTTCACTCTTCCAGGGTGGGACTTCCTCGCTAGCAATTTCTCTGGGATCAAACTGCATGGCCTCTGCATGACTTCACACTTGTCTTCTCCCTCGGCGTGTCTGAGGCAACACAGACGATTTCGCCACACACTGTTCCCACATCCTCACGTGTGTGTGTGTGTGTGTGTGTGTGTGTGTGTGTGTGTGTGTGTGTGTGTGTGTGTGTGTGTGATGAGGGGGAATCATGTGACAAACCCTATTTGTTTTCAGGGCCATGACTGTCAAGACCCCCCAAGCTCTACTCAGTAGCTTCTGATAAGTATGGCACTCTGCGCGACAAGACTATTGGAGGAACAATCTTCGCCCACACCGAGTGAATTGTTCTCTTTATGTCATTACAGGCAGGCTTAACAGCGTACTCAGTTTTGCATGAAATGCATTGATTGCGGCTCCCTCCTCATTTGAAAAGCACTCAGCCATGTAAAAAGAGACAGGGGGAGGCATGCAGAGCCAACAAGCCATTGATAAAAAAAATAAATAAAAAAAAACAGTCGAAATTGGGGATACCTCTCTCTGGCGTCTCCTTAATTATTTGTCGGCATCGAACAAACGACTCCAAAACACGAGAGAAGGCGTAAAAGGCACGGGGAGGGGAGGTACAATGCAGCAGCCACACACTTGAGATCATTGTGGAAGGAGAGAAACGAGAAGCGTTGGGGCTCCTGTTAGCACAGCGCAGCAGCGTGTGACAGCTTGACTAAGAGCGGATTTGCATACGCCCTGGCAGAGAGCGGAGTTGCATACGCCCTGGCAGAGAGCGGGCAAAGGGTGAGAGCCGAGCGGCATCCGGAGCCCGCGCCAACACCGCGCTCCATTGTTGATGGAGACAAGAACAACGCTTGTTTGCGGACCTTTTGGGGGGTGGTGAAACGCGAGACGGAGGCTACAGGGGGCTTTAAATGTCTACGCTGCCGTACATTACACTCATGACAAACGGTTGGATTTACAAGAGAGGGGACCAGACAAGAAGAATGACAAGGGGGTTCTGTGGAGCAAGCAGGGAACTGAGGAGCCCAACTGAAAACATCCAATGGCAGTCCAAGAGGAGGATGGGATCTGGAGTTTACCAACAGCTCATCCAATGGCAGGGAAAGAGGAGGATGGGATCTGGAGTTTACCAACAGCTCATCCAATGGCAGGCCAAGAGGAGGATGGGATCTGGAGTTTACCAACAGCTCATCCAATGGCAGGGCAAGAGGAGGATGGGATCTGGAGTTTACCAACAGCTCATCCAATGGCAGGGAAAGAGGAGGATGGGATCTGGAGTTTACCAACAGCTCATCCAATGGCAGGGCAAGAGGAGGATGGGATCTGGAGTTTACCAACAGCTCATCCAATGGCAGGGAAAGAGGAGGATGGGATCTGGAGTTTACCAACAGCTCATCCAATGGCAGGGCAAGAGGAGGATGGGATCTGGAGTTTATCAACAGCTCATCCAATGGCAGGGCAAGAGGAGGATGGGATCTGGAGTTTACCAACAGCTCATCCAATGGCAGGGCAAGAGGAGGATGGGATCTGGAGTTTACCAACAGCTCATCCAATAACACAGAAAGGGTTACTGCCAGTGCTGTAGTGATGATGGCCACAAGTACTGGCTGCTAGCCTAGGCCTACATGGGTATGCACATGAAATAATAACTCAAAAATGATTCTGTATAACATCACATCCAAACAACATTCTGAGTGTGGTTAGCAAAATACCTACAGTAGTTTCCTGTGTATTAACCTCATTAACCCTTTATAAGCCGCAGGACAGTGTTTTATGGAAGTTAAAAGAAACAACACCATATGAATACAATAGTAACTCCCCTCTGTGTATTAACCTCATGAATGAAGAAACTCAACGTATAAGCCGCAAATAGTTGGGAAATTACAACACAAACACAACACAAACGATGCATCTTGTATTTACAAAAGACCTACAGTATGGTTGAGTTATGTACTACCATATCACCAAGCCTGGCTTTGCCATGGTGATCAAGCTGCAGGTGTAGCACTCAGGCTCAAGGCCAAGTGTGGTGGTGACTGCTCTCTCCCTCCACTACAAACTCCAATCAGCTATCAGCTTTTCATTCAGTTGACCTCCACTACAAACTCCAATCAGTGATCAGCTTTTCATTCACTTGACCTTTTTAAATCTCATGGATGGGATAGTTTTCAGCAAAGATTTTAGAACAGAGCTCTGTTCTAGAATCTTTGGTTTTCAGTGTCTCAGATGCTAGTCAGGCTACTGGTTTCACTGTCAAAACCAGATGCTCTTGAAACATGCCAACATAAATACGGAATGAGATATTATAAAACATTTTATGCTATGTCACTACTAAGTTATATAATATGCTGTGTGCTGAACTGAAGTACAGAAGGAAAAACAGAGGAAATGAGAACAGACTTCAATTATTCAACTCGCGCTGACAACGACACAGACACGAGCCATAAGCTTAATGCAATAACGGTAACAAATACCGCACCCCTCTCGGGTTTTAAATCGCCTTTTAGCGCAGGCCACTGAGAGCCACACTTTCCCTCTTAGCATGAGACAACACCTAATGGATGTATAGCCCCCGGGCCCCCGCCTCCCCTCCCCTCTCCCTCCAGCCACCACAAGAGCGGCCCTGAAAACCTCTCCCGCCCCATTAGCGGACACCGTATCTCTGCTGTTGTGCGGAAATCAGCTGCACTGCTGGATATGCGCCGCGCGCGTCCATTATTCGGTTGCAACCTCGGCACGAGGGGGGGGTATCCCCCCTTCCCCTCCACCACCACAACCAAAGGGACTACAGATGAAAATGAGCTCTTTTGCTAACTCTGGCACATTTACATTTTGAGTGTAAACAAAGCATGTTAATTGATGTGCATTGTCCCTTTTAAATAAACAAATAAATGAAACCAGCACCAGCACCAGCACCAGCACCTAAGTTCTTTTTTGATTTAACAGGGCCTGTTTCATTCATTTAGTTATCTATTTATTTTATACAGTAGGAATGGCGGGGCGGCGTGTGAGATGGCTGCTGACGCTGCAAGGCTGTTGGTCCGGACTGCAGACGAGGACACTGATCAGCGCGTGGAGTGGAGCGGAGCAGGACGAGGACACTGATTGGTGCGTGGAGCAGATCAGGACGAGGACACTGATTGGTGCGTGGAGCAGATCAGGACGAGGACACTGATTGGTGCGTGGAGCAGATCAGGACGAGGACACTGATCAGCGCGTGGAGCAGAGTGGAGCAGGACGAGGACACTGATCAGCGCGTGGAGTGGAGCAGGACGAGGACACTGATTGGTGCGTGGAGCGGAGCGGAGCAGGACGAGGACACTGATTGGTGCATGGAGCGGAGCAGGACGAGGACACTGATTGGTGCATGGAGCGGAGCGGAGCAGGACGAGGACACTGATTGGTGCATGGAGCGGAGCGGAGCAGGACGAGGACACTGATTGGTGCATGGAGCGGAGCAGGACGAGGACACTGATCAGCGCGTGGATCAGAGCGGAGCAGGACCTGCCGGCCTGCTGTCTGACATCACACTCGTCCCGGCAGATGGCTCATACATAACACAGGGAACCGGCCGCACGAGGGGGGGGGAGAAGGGGTGGTGCTACAGGGGTGTCCGGAGATAATGGGGTGGGGGGGGGGGGGTAAAGAAGGTAGATAAAGAATGAACAAGATCGAGATTAGGAGCTTTGAGATCGACCACCAATTATGACCGCACTTTTTTGGACAAGTTGTCTCGTTAGAAAGATCAAAGTTTGGAGGATGAGAACAGGGGAGCTGGCGGTGGTCCAGATTCACGGGAATCTCGTGGCAGAACTGGGGGTTCTGGGGTAACATTAATCGAAAGGGCATGAAAATAACTGGGGATTTTGGGGCAACATTAAACCGAAAGGGCATGAAAAGCCCAATGTTGATGAGAGTGTGGTTTCTGTCTTGATGAGCTGCTGGGAGAACGGTCTCCCTTTATCTGAACCGTAGCCTGCCAACTCTCCACACCTCTGGTGTAGCCATAGCAACAGGGAATACAAAGCTATTTAAAAAAAAAAAAAAAAAAACCTTCCAAATATTTTGATGTCCTGTCTTCTTAAAACTTGGCTGGCAAGACTCTATGAGACCTCTGTTACAGTAATTTGTTCCTGAATGCTCCACCGCATAGTTCAAAAAAAACATTAATAGACTGGTGAAAGCAACAGAGCATCATCCATGTGATCTTTCACTTGGCAAAGACGAATGTGTGAAGTAAGTACTGTAAGTGAAAGAAGGGAGGAAAAAAAAGAATACTTTAGAGATACGGACATCTGCTGAGTAAATATGAATGGCTAATCTAAATATATCCCTGGGCCTGCTGAGGAGGGGAGATGGAAGTGTCCTAGTTTTGTGCACTGTGCCCATAGCTCCACTGCAACATGGTGGGACGGATATACTTCTTGCCTTTTTTTTTTTTTGTTTGAAAGGGGAGCACAGGGAGGAGAGGAGGTGGCTGCCTAATTAATTTTAGCTTGTGCAAAAGCTTTCCCCTTAATGTGTGCCAGATGTAGAGAAACGCACACACAGAGACACACACACACACACACACACACATAGACACAACCACACATAAACAGACACGCACACCCACACCCACACAACTGGCTTGTTGGAGGTGCCCAAAGCACAAACACGCCACCTTTTTTTGACTTTGCAATTAATTGTGTTCCAAATGAAGCCATCAAAATGTAATCTCCAGCCTACAAAAACAACGTACTCCCATTGCCCCAGACTGAAATATAGTGCATGTTTTTAAAGCCTTTATTAGCGATGGAATTCAATTGGAAGTTTGCGGGGTTGCCAACCTTTTGAGGGTAAAAAAAGGCATTACCCTAGAATGAAAGGAAATAAGCCCCTAATGATTCACCGCGGCTTCAGCGGCATGCAGCTTGAGCTTCATCATCAACACAGGCTTTTTTCAATGATGCTATCATCTCCCTTGTGAAGTGCTTTGTGAAGAATTGAGAGTGATGATTGTGTGTGTGTGTGTGTGTGTGTGTGTGTGTGTGTGTGTGTATGTGTGTGTGTTTTTGTGTGTTTTTGTGTGTGTATGCGTGTGTTGTGTGTGTGTGTGTGTGGGGGGGGGGGGGGGGTCTCTGGTGCAGAGGGCCAACATCTGATGTGAAACATTCATTCATACTGATAGGACTTCTTTTATTCTTCGCTCCCTGCTTCGGAGGTAACATAAATGTGACAGGTTCACTAACATCGAGATACGTGACATGCCCCACAGACTATTATGGCACAACGCATAACAAGCTTCCCCCATCTTGATCCTTTATTGAAATAATTAACCCCTCAAAAAGTCTTGTTTGTAAATAACAACGCTGTCAAAAATACTGTATTGATCTTTCTGGTTCATGATTCTCTGTTTTCACCAACATCTGCTATACGCTGCTGAATGTATATATCAGCATACTTCCTACTTCCATTATGAACGCCCACCAACTACACATTATAAGTCATTTCAATGAGGCAGAAATATGAATTTGTATTGATTTAGGGGTAAACCACCACTGACACGTTCCTTATTGCCTTGATGTGTCAAGTAAGCTCTCCTCGCGTCGCCTCAGGTTTTGCAACCTTGCACTCTGGCGGAGCAGCACGCTGACTATGCTGACAGGCGGCAAATGTGTGTCATCCGCCATCACTTCAAGTTGACGGAGATTGGGCTGGACCCAAAAGGTATGCTCCGACAAAATGGAGCTTAATGCATTTGGTACAGCGTGTCGGCTCTGCCCTTGGAAGCTAATCTATATGTTGGGTGCGAGGAGGAGGGCACAACTTCCTTCCTTCGCCCTGCAAGTTTGTAATCATGCAAAAGTTGTCCGCGCGTCGAAATTCAACACACATCCCTCTGAGGCTGGCAGAGTAATGAGTCTCTGCACGCAGAGCAGAGCAGAGCAGCGCACCTGATTAAAGCGTCATGCGGAATGACTTCATGTTCTCTTAATTACCTCACGGTGAGTGAGTGAAGACTGTAAAGGATAGAATGAGGAATGTTCAATGGTATTATTCATGAAGTACTGAAGGTATAGGCCTACAGTTATCCACATTGCTCTTCAAGGCTGAATACGGGAAATGTGCAAGTCATGGCGCCAGCATAAGTATGCTGGAGGAGAAAGTGGATTTTGTCTGCTGAAAGAGTCCTTTTCACTCAATGTTATTGACATGTGCTGTCTTTCAGGGGTTTAGTTTCTGGTTGGTGTGTCTAGTTGGTTCTACTCAGAGATTGATATTTGAGCAAATCAAATGAAAGCCCTCCATTCCACGCTCCTGAGACGAAGTGTTGATTGCCTGAAAGAGGGAAACCTAGTTCAAGCCCCATTGCTTCCCACTCAATGGCGTCATGTGAGGTTTGGTAGACTACAAGTCGTCTTGAACACAGCCACACAGCACTCTTCAAAGACCAAGCCGCTGCTATTAGCTGGTTTGTACGCTAACGTTGGATTGGAAATCACACACAGACACAAAGCACTTACAATTCTTCGCATTATGTTGCTATGACAAGGTCATTTTTGGATGTTTTAGACTAAAAGAAACAGTGTATTTAAAAAAACAGGAGTGACAAGCTGACTTCTTAAGCACATAACCTACACTAGACAAATAACTGTAGGAATGAAAGAACAAATAGCTGCATTCAACAAGGTGTAACAGATTATAAGCAAGGATAAGGATAACACATTTTAAACAATGCTGATTGGTTCCACGTCAACTAATACAACTGAATTTGGACAAATTATACTGAAAAACAAAACAAAATACATTGCTAAACAAGCATCCCCTGCACACTGTTTACAAAGAAGCTACAAGCATAATCAGCAGAGAGAGAGAACAATAACCTATTTTATGCTGGAATCAAAACAAAATAACGTCACAGACATGAAGAAGAATTGGAAATGTAGAGAAAAGATGGCGGTTTCTCTCACACCAGCATCACAGTCAGTGAAACACCACAATTCTCTATAGGAAGACTGTATAGGAGGGGAGAGAAGAGGGCCCTTGATGCCCAGGGAGGACTGAGGTACCCCACCTCTCCGCACTCTGAACTAATTCTGTGCAGCCTCTCAGAGATCTATCTAGTTTCCATGTGTAAACACCCTTGAGGCGGTTTGACCTGGAAAGAGAAAAAAAAAGCCTCAGCAAACTGCACTGCTTTCATCTCCCTGCATTCACTACATGTAAATCCTGCTTAGGCTTTTTCATCTCAAGAAAAGAGAAATGGGCTCAAGCATTTGCAAGACTTCTACCTTGAAAAAAAAAAACATGCTGTACTTATCAACATTAGACTGTGATGAAGCACTTTTAAGCTACTCTCAGAGTGCCACTTTATATGTACACTCCAGCGTCATCTGTTCACTTTGGACTGTTTTACTTCGGATGGTAATCTCCCTGCACCTATTAGTCCCCACGAAAAGCGCTTTCTCTCTGGCTGGATTGGTAACCTCCCACGTCACTGATGGAGCAGAGTCAATCAGCTCCATCAAAATCCCTGTCTGGGCAGCCTCGCAGCTGCGAAAATGAGTGTAAAAAATGAATTGGAAGGATCAGATAAAACGATGACCTCTTTATGCAAAACAGCTCTGAGAGCCCAAAACTGAGCGGGTGAGTACGGGAGGGGAGAGATGTGGGGTGGTCAGGGGGGAGGGCGGATGGGGGGGGTAGAGAGAGAGAGAGAGAGAGAGAGAGAGAGAGAGAGAGAGAGAGAGAAGAGCTGTGGAAATATCCTCTTCTCACCATGTATATGGCAGCCAGAGAGACAAGCTTGAAGCCCCAAACTTGAAGGCAATCAGCGAGCTGCTGAATCCCTTCCAGAGAGGGATGTGGACGTGTGTGCCATCTGTTCGGCTTTTGATGTTTGCTGCTGTCAACGGCGTAAGCCAGCAATTACAAGGCAGAGCACAGGGCTGGACTATGTTGCGGGAACAAGACCATCACTCTCCTGCGATGGGTTTTTAAAAACGCCAACATCGCGGCTGGGGCCATCTTGGGTTTTTTTGGGGGAGAGGGAGTGGCAAGGGATTTGGGCATTCGGGGAACGGGGCTGAGTGTGTTATGGTGCATTTCTGTTCCCTTGTAAAAAGGTTCCACCATTGCCCAGGGGAGAGAGAGTTTTTGAGGTGGGACTGTTTTTCAATGCCATCCACCCCCCCCACCACACACACACACACACACACACACACTCCCCAAAAAGAGGAAAGGAGGAGGGAGTAAGAAAGCAGAAGCTGAGTGTCTTTAATAAGTGCACTTCAGACAATCTCCTGGGCTGCGCGCACATCTTGAGCGAAATAAAGAGAAAAAGCCTGTGCATTATTTACCACCTGCGTCTGCTCTGCGGCATCCACACCGACGAGCTCCCGACTGCAGAAAATGGATTTGCTGCAAAGGGGCGGCAGAGAGAGAGAGAGAGAGAGAGAGAGACGGCCCCGAGGCAGCGGGGGCCCTGTGCCCCCCATACGGTCTACTGTACCTCCTAAGCCTCTGTCTGCCTCGCTGATAATAAACTGCTTTACATTGAACCTCTCCCCGGATCAGCCACCACTCCTATTCTTCCTAAAGGTCATCAGCTGCCTGCATTCAGTAGGCCTGCGCTCACAGGCAACGATGCCCATCTGTTTTGCTTCCCCCCCCTCCTCCTCGTATCTTGCATGTGACAAGCGGGCGGAGAGAAAAAGACGTGAGGGTGACGAGTGGTGCCACAACAGATAGGGGGCGGTGACGGATGACGGGGGGGTGCGGGTAGGGGAATGTTCTGAGGCACATTGCGTCGTGGGGTGGCCATCTGATAAATGGAAGATACACCCGCGGAGTCGTGTCCATGACAACGGCGGGAGCCAAGCGACGTGGCTGGGATGAGTTCCCTATCAGTGGCCTCCCAGTGAAGGAGCCAGCTTCACGGGAGCGCAAAAGAGAAAGAGAGAGAGAGAGAGAGAGAGAGAGAGAGAGAGAGAGAGAGAGAGGGAGAGAGAGAGAGAGAGGGAGCTCCAGCAACATGATGCTGATAGGAGAGAAAGATAAAAGCGGTTGCCTGCCTCCCTCCTTCCCTCCCTCCCTCCTTCCCTCCCACCAGAGAGCCGGGATTCGGAGCCACTGTTTCTTTGCCCTCCAGCATTTTCACAGGGGCGCACAAAGTGCACAAAACCCCCCCGATATGCATTTAGCCATTTGTCACAACTAAAATGTGATTACAGTCCAAAACATCATGGGCCTCTTCAGGAGCACCAGTCAGTCTCCGACTCTTTTGTATCCCGTCTTGAGAGTGTGCCGAGTGAGTCTCCCCTCTCATCCTCCCAGCTCTGCTGTAATTTGCCCTCCCCATTGCTCTCCCATGAGTGTGTGCAATATGTGCGCAGTAATGACCCAAATGACATGGGACTTTTCCTGCTTTGTTGCCCGGCTAATGAGTCACATTTTGCCCAGGAGAGCAACAATCTGCCTGTTTTTTTTTTCTTCTTTCCGTCTTTAAAGGAAAAAAGAAAAAAAAGAAAACAGGCGGCATCCATCAGTTCTCCCTCCCCTTCTCCCGGGAACGGTGTGCGCGTGAGATCCTGTTTCCTATGAATTAAATGTCAGTTCCACTGGTGGGGTTGATGGCTATGTGAATGTGAACCCCACCATGTCCTCAGTAAGCCATTAGCTTTGCTCATTAACACCCATTAAACCGGTTTTTAGTCTTTACCAGAGCGGGACCAATGCTAGTCCTTTTAGCTTCAGGACTGTTATGATGTTATGGCTCCTTTTGCTGTGGTGGGGTTAAGCTGATAGTGAAGTATGATCACCCATGTCTATGTTTTAATGCATGGATTAAGGCCTAGCAGTACACCGCAAATCCCATCAATATCGCCTTATACTTTTGATCCTGATTCGCAACATATATTTTCCCATGGGGAACAAAATCTAATATTTCCAGTCAATTTCAGCAGAGATTAAAATAATTCAGCATTCTTGACAACAATTCCGTACGACCGTATGCCAGCAAAATAGCAAGGAACATGATACACAATCCGTCGCTTATGATCACGTCTCGCATGAGATCACACTGCAGCAGACGTCTCAGGAACTCGGTGGACATGAACTCGCCTCCCAAACAAAAGCACTGGGGCTGTGGCAAAGTCAACGGCCATCTTTGCCTTCCCCAGCACAGCAGCACACGACAAAAGCCATTCTGGTTACACTGCTGAGCCTGGACGTTTTCCCATTACGCGGTGAGTGTCATCATCAAGGACTGTCACGCTAATTGCCTACTGTGTCAAAGGAAACGCTAGCACAGTGCACTTTGTCGAACCTCCTCCGGCCTGTGTTTATTGACACGCTTACACGCTCAGACGGTGCCCTTTTTTTAATTAATTCCCAGTGACCTTCCCCACACAATTTAATGCTTCTAGAACACAGAAGGCCAAAGACTTAAGGAGCTTTAGTTTCCCATTCCAGGTACTGTTAGCTGGGTCATTCCCACTATTGTTTCTGCTTTGTTTTCGTGGTCGAGTCTCGGAGGATGTGAAATGAGATTTTTAACACTTTGTCCTCAACCTTGTAGGTTGTCAGGGCATCTTGACTCCCTGTGCTTTAAGAGCGTGAGCTCTTGCCACCGCTGGGGTCAACAGACAGGCATGTTCTGTCCTTTCACACCGGTGCCCCTTTCAGTAATAAGTCATGGATGTTTGATCCCTGGCAGGGAAATGGAACGACATATTGCAAAAGCAAAAAGGAGGAATACGGGAACAAAATAAAGGTTGTCGGCTACTGGAGGTGTCTAAGCAGCACGGCACCATTATAAGCTCATTACACGACCCAGAGCAATATCCTGCAAAGACGGGCTTCGCTCCATTCCAACGGGTGCTCAGCTGCACCGCCGGCTCCTTTTTTTAGCATACCGCGGAGCCATCTGCCTTAAGCATCTCGCTGGAGACGACAGGCAGGCGCACGGCAAGCCACTCCTGCTGTAGCTAGGGATCTGGGGGGGGGGGGGGGGGCACAGTGGCGCAGGTACAAGGGAGTTAAGCATGGGATAAAAAGAGACTGTCGCCCCACGAGGATTTGATCGGAGGCCTGAACTGACACAACCGGCAGAGGGGCTGATGCAAATCGAAGCAGTCACTGCCTTGTGATGCCAAGCGCCAGGCATCATCAGCAATGCATTTTTAATCCAGACGGAAAGATTACGCTCCAAATGACTTCCCTCAATCAGAATGCTATCCTACTGCCAAACATTATTTATACATTAAGATTAATGTGAGAAACTTTCAACCCTCCAGAGGGATCGAGAAAAGAGCAAAAGAGAGAGAAAGGAGAGGAGAGGGAGGGAGATAGAGAGTGAGTCAGAAGAAAAGGCCAAGTTTAGAGGTCTTCTTTACAGGGCTATGATGCATACTATAGAAAAAAGCACAAGCTTGCCCCCTAGTGTTCACCATGATCCCCCATGACTTGTAATCAAATATACATGACCTCCTTCTCTCACAGTAAAAGGGCCTAAATATAGCATTCTTTGTACATGCTAGGCATAATTATATGATTTTTCCCCCGCCTTGCACCTCCCCAAAGTCTTGGCTTTATTTCTAATTCAGCATGCTGCCACTGACAGCCTACACTATTTATCCCAGACTGGGGTAGTCAGCCGGATGGGTGCAGGACTCATGGCCCTCTCTCTCTCTCTCTCTCTCTCTCTCTCTCTCTCTCTCTCTCTCTCTCTCTCTCTCTCTCTCTCTCTCTCTCTCTCTCTCTCTCTCTCTCTCTCTCTCTCTCTCTCTCTCTCTCTCTCTCTCTCTCTCTCCTCGGTAACAGATTGGTCTTGGTGCCGCTGTGTCACTCGCGGAGTACACAACCACAGTGTGTAATCACACTTGCCGGTTTGGGGCTGGTGGTCTTTCCCGTGCAGAGCAGCAACACGTTTGTAACACTGTTCTGAGGTTTCTAAAAATAATGAAAAAATAAAAATAAAAAAAACACACAGCCACTCTCAATAACCAGATGCATCTGCAGTGTTGAATCATGCATCTGTGGTTCCTATTTCTTACAGGGGCAGAATGAGAGCAGGTTGAGAGGAGGCGGGTAGCGTTGCGTTGCGCTGGGTTAGAGTGGGGGAGGGGAGGGTAGGAAGGAGTCGCGGGGGGCCGGTGCAGGGGTGGGGGTGTGCGCATGGGAGGGGCAGTGTGGGGCGTGAAGAACGGCCAACGCTCATTAATGAGACCAGAGAAACCAGCAGGCATCCTCCCTCCCAGCCCTCGCCCGCCCGCCCGCCCGCCTGCCCGTCCGGCGCTCCACACCATTTGCATTCACTGGCACATCTCTGAGAGGCAGCGGCGCCCACTGGAGTGAATGAATGAGCCGCGGCTGCAGCTCACTCCCGCCATGCGCCGCATAGAGAGAGAGAGAGAGGGACGCACTCACAGAGCAGACGGCTCCTGCCATCTTATCCAAACATCTGCTTTCTGCTGTCTCTCTTCAGAGGAGAGGCGCTGTTGTGTACAGTAAACACAACAAATAAATAATAAACGAATTAAATAAATAAACGGTATACATTATATAATATACATAATGTATGCCCACACACAATGCTATGCCTATAAGACATTTGTTTCTAAATGAATCCACAAGCATGCCTGTTAAGGAGACTATTCAGTCTCCAACGGAGTCACTAAAGAAAGAAATAACATGCCTCTCAAAATATACCAAATGATGGTCCCTGGGAAAGAGCAGTGCCAGCCTCATAAGTCATCTTAAATACATAGGCAACACAGACACTTCCTGATATCCTGCTGAGTGATGAGTGGTTTCAATTTGACCGAGGAGGGGTTGACATCGGAGCCATCCGCTATGTGAGGGCATGTCCTCCAGACAGCATTTATCATCATCTTCACTGCGGCCCTAAAAAGATTTTTCTTCTCCCCACTGGCCATCAACTGCCACCGAGGGTGATGTGGAGGAGATATATGCCGTGCTCCGTATTTATTGAAGTGAGTCCACACGTCAGTCTCCGGCCACGGGTCAGTAATCTAGCAAGATTAGAAAAACAAGCCCTCCTCCTCTAGCTCGCTTCCTGGCATGGCTGTGCACTGTGTCGTTTGGTTAAGGACCCCTTCTTAAACCTGACAGCGCAAATCCCCTTTGCCGTTGGCCTGTTACACTGATGAGATTTATATTTGTCCAGCGGCTTTTGCCATCAGGACGAAGGCTATTGATGGCTGTGAACGCAAATCAATGGCGAGGCTCAATATTCAAATGAGCAGTCACATTTGTCCAGTGTTTTTTAGCTGCGGGGGTCAGATGTAATTTGGCTGGCATGCTCCTGACATTATTTAAACAGTTCCCCTCGCATTGCAGCAGCGTTCACAAGCCCAAAGCCTGACACCATTTTCCTGTAGTGTGAAGAAGTTGTGCTCACAGTTTGGTTTGCCACTGTGGCTGCAAGGAGTGAAAAGAATGAAGAAGAAGAAGAAAAAAAAAAAACACCACGGTGGAAAAATTCTCCTCAAATCTCCTCTATTTGATGTCATCCCCCAGAGATAGCTTTTTGGAAATTAGTTTCCAGCCCTGGCTTGCTTCACACGAAGGCAACGATTTTCCTTTCTTATGACGATCACCTGTAAGCATTGATCACAGTGACTGAGATAACAGCCTATCCCGTTTAATTTACAAACAAAGCCAATAGTGGTATTGACAGACAACATTGCAAAATAGAGAAGTGCATAGTTTAAACATTAGCCTAATTAAATCAAGCCAATGCTGAAGTGGCATTTGTTCGGGCAGTTAGCAGGAAACCACAGACCAACCTGAGACACGGCTAGGGCAGCGATAGGAAGAAGAGGACAGCGTTAACATGCAGCAAGCCTTTGAAAGCAGGCTGCCCTCCTGCCTCTGCCTTCCAGCCAATCTCCACCTGACGGAGGATAAATCTTGACAGAGCTTGAGAACTTTAAAGCACAAGAGAGAGCCGGCTTCAAAGTGTGGGACTGCCCCGAAGCCCGGACTACTGAGAGGTTAGACCAGAGGCAAAGACCCCCCCCCCCACACACACACACAGATACATACACACACACACACACACCTCAAAACGCTCCAAATATTACTGACATAGGATGCACTGGAGAGAGCTGATCTCTTTAAACTCGCTGCTAGCCACTCAGGCTGTCCTCTCATCCTTCACAGCCTTGGTGCATCTCGGGGTGTGGACAATCCCCATTCAGTTGCTCATAATAGCAACTCAACCTTCACTTCCCTTCCAAAAATATGACTGTCCTAAACCCTGTCTGCTCATTATGATTTAATAAAGTATGGCAAACAATGCTGACAAACCCCATGATACCCAAACCCATTATCTAAGCATTTCTGCTTTCCCTAGTGGAACAAATTGGTCTGCTTAAGTGCAATCCCGATACAGGTTGCTGTAAAAATGGAAGAAGCACCTTCGTAATATATTTCCTCGTCTGAAAGTGCAATTTAATACCCCTGTGTTTCTTCTTTGTCCCACTGGACTTTTATGGTCTACATTCACATCAGCAGCATTGATCTAACAGGAACAAATCATTCCCTGTCCCAGAAATGACCAGTTAATTAGGGCCTGACATGAAGGTCATGTCTGTCAACATACAGCCTCAGCTTAGTGTACAAACAGACAGTGGAGACAAACACAATGATTGGCTGCCCTTTTCAGATGAAGTGGGATAGCCCGTTCGCTATGGCGAGTGTTGACCTTATACCATCTTCTGCTCTGCTGTTGAGCAAACGGAGCACGACCACAAATCCCGCTAAGCCGTGCTTATATTCCATATTCCATCAGGCATGCTTTTCTGCTAAAGAGATTTGTTTGTTTTGTCAAGGTATGCTCGCATAAGCATGTATGACAAGGGATTTAACTTGGTACGACATACGGACCTCGTAAGACAAAGACCAACATTCAGCTAACCTGGTGAGAGCGAAAGAGAGAGAGAGAGAGAGAGAGATAGAGAGAGATATAGATAGATAGATAGATAGATATAGATATATAGATACATAGATAGATAGATATAGATAGATAGATACATACATACATAGATAGATAGATAGATACATAGATAGATAGATAGATAAGATAGATAGATAGATAGACAGATAAAGAAGACAAGTTAAAGAAGATCTGCTTGCAAACACTTCTGTTACAGACAGTTGCAGTTTCAACTATCCTCTCCACCACCCCTGCCGATTAGTGTCAGGTTAAAGCATCCCAACTTTGTAATGGGATAAGTCACCCTCTATTCCACCCCCAAAGATAAAGATTTTATCACATGTCCTCAAGCTTTGTTATTCTTGGAGGGTATGTGGTCAAATTGCCTCTCTGAAGATAAAAGGTTTCAGAGCTTGGTGCCAGTCCAGTCCCCTGCACTTCAGCTGAATAGCGGACGGGGGACTCGGCCCAACCTGGACAGATAAGATATACGTTGGCCCTCGACCCCTGCTTTCATCGTGCGGGGGAGAAAGTGACGGACTGATAAGGGAGCATCAGTCAGCGCAGCCTCCATCAGTGGTACCCACAATATAGATAGCAGCCAGGGAGGCTGCAGGGCAGCAGGTGATGGGCAGTTGCCAGGGCTCCTCAAGAGGTGTGGAGGAGGAATTAAAGGGATCTCATGCTGAGGGGGTTCAGGAGCTTTCCCTCACATCTCAACGGCCTCTTTGAACAAATGAAAGGCCTTCCACATTTTCTTTCCCTTTTTTCTGAAAGAACATTGCAAAGGAAAATGAATCTTTTCTTGGCCTTGACTACAAAGTCTTTTTCCAAGTAAAGGTTTATTATTATTATTATTACCATTATTATTATAAAAAGACATGTTTGGCCACGGCGCTAGAAACAATGACATGAAGAGCTGTTATTAACTATTAGGTATTAACTATTAAGGTAATACTGTGAATGTAGCCTACCCACAATTCCTTAAAAAGGACAATATAGCCCAATGCAAAAAAACAAAACAAAACAAAACAAAATTCTTTTTTTTTAAACGCACAGTATTATTTAATTACATCAATAATAGTTGTGGAAACCAAAAATGTCCTATCCATGCAAGGTCTTCACCTGTGGTGAAACCGCATTATGGCAAAAAGCAATTGCTTCACTTCTAGTCCTGAATTTGATCTAACAGTGAAGCACTACTGTTGAGCTAAAAGTTCACCCAAAGGCTGTTACCTTCACTTTCAACATCCTGACATGGTCAAATGTGCCTGGACGTTTCATTGTACTCAGCTCAATTTGTCAAGGCCTTCAAGAAAGTAGAGCCACTGGAACGGTCACATCAGTGAGCCAAGACATGGCTTCTCCTCTTCAACGACATAACAATGTGCCAGAGAGGTATAAAAAAAAAAAAACGCTTTATGCTCTACTGCATTTTGAATGTAACCAATAAAGCCTAATATTGAATGTGCTTATTGTGAAATAATATCGAGGCTGGGATGTGGTTGTGATTATTATTGCTACCGTATGGCTAGTAAACCATCAATTGATTAGCACATTTTTTTCCCCCCCAGAATACATCTTGTACTGATATTCACTAATGATAAAAACAGTAAAGCTTGTGGTAACTTGCTATATCACAAATCAACAGTGTAAAAAAAAGCATAGATATTGTTTCCCTGTCAGCATGCTGTTTATTAGTGAAATAAAGAACACTGGCTTAGCAGTAAAGATCAAGGAGAGTTATTTCACAATCTGATGTGACCAGAACTAATTTCTATCTTCAACACTATTACAATGAGAGGTTAAAAAGTTGTTGCATCGCAATTTTCCTCAAATGATACCATAACAGTCATATAACAACAACTACAATTCTGAAAGGATATGAGTGTAGGTTGGATGGTGTGGTGTCATTACATGTTTTTGATTATGTGTTGATGCTCTAATTAAACAGCACTCTAGCATTCAAGCTGTGCACTGTCAGTTGTAATTTTAGCTGTTATATAGCACATTAAACACTATAATTCCTATGCCAATCATTAATTTGAAGCTTATTTCAAAACTATATTTGCATATTTAAGCATTATAAACAGCCAATGATGTTCACCCCATCTGTGTTAGATGTGGTGCCTTTCCGCTCAGCTCCCACAGACAGTACAGTACATCTGGGTACAGTTCAGTAACACAACAAAAGCATAGCGTTGGAATGAGGTGAGATACATTCCTATGTGCATCTGTCAGACAAATAAATCATGGCAAGAAATTCATGTGCAAATGTTATTGCAATCAATATTCAGATCAATGATATTGTGGGATTACTACACAAGTGGGAAATCTCACCCACCGTATATATCATAATAAACTGGCAGATTGACATCTTGTGGAATTAGTTGAGATATACTGTATATGTCTGGGGATCCATAGGAGAGCTCCTCCCGTAGAGGAGAGGCCATCTCCTTGTAGAGACATGAGATAAAAGAGCGGACGAAGTGCAGGGGAGGCCATCAATATTCAGCGCACTCTTGCTTTTGACTTTCCTCTTCACAGCGTCTCTTTCAGGGCCTTCTCTTGTGCAACACGCGCCATCTCATCCTGCTGTCTTGCTGCTGTAGCTTCCCAGGGTCTATTTCATCCCATCTTTTGTTTGTGTTGGGGTGGTGGTGGTGGTGGTGGGGGGGGGTGGGGGGGGGGGGGGGCTGTGAGGTACTGAAACAAGGTGGAGGCGCTATGTGTGTGTGTGTGTGTGTGTGTGTGTGTGTGTGTCTGTGTGTGTGTCTGTGTGTGTCAGGGGATGATTGAGAACATTCAGTTGTTGTTTTTATGAGACAGTGCAAATCTGCTGTTTAGAATGTGAGATGGAGGATGACAATTACTTTAAAAAAATAAAAAAAAAACGGGTGGCCGAGACGGTTCTGTTTTTCCCCCCACAGAAATGGCACAGCTATAAAATATGGATGGCCACCGCCAACAAGAAGGCATTTGTGAGCAGCTGCAGCGAACTTGTGTTTCTCTGTGAGGGGGCGCGCGCTTTGCCAAAATAGACCGTCTCTATTTCCCAGGATGATGTGGGAGGCCGGGCACCAGTTTACAGAAGCTGTTTGTGTTTACATTTGATATGCGGTTTCTTAGCCCCTCCACAAAGCGCTCCCGTCGTCATGCCTCTCCATCCTATTTGCAGACCCCTCCGCCTCCTCCTCACACAAAAGCCAAGGCTCCCCCAGGCCGCAGGGCCCATTCGCCCCGATTAAACCCTGACCTAATGCTCACAGCTCTGTCTGGCTAGCCTCACAGCAGTCCTGAGTGCACGCCTTAACTATGCCTAAAAAGCTGTGGCCAACTCAATCACACGAGTTATCCAGAAATTAATGTTGATACATAGTCTAAAAGATGACATCGAATGAATGAACGGAGCATTTCACCTTGTTGTCTGATGTTAACACAGGAGGTATGCAGGTTCTGTATAAAGGTCTGTCACGAATGTGCTCAGATGCTATACAGATATGCAGATTTGAAGTCCATTTCCAAAACAAAATAATTAGGCTGGGGAATAAAATGGCCCATTTTAGCAGACATCTAGCTCCCCCTCATGGCACCCGCATGAATAGTTTACTGAGCTTCACGTTGATTGGTTGCCTTGCAGAAAAACATCGTTCACAACAGACTCCAGCTACTTCTTCCTGAATCTCCAACAACGTGACGTGACGTGCAGTATAGCGTTGGGCGGTAAATCAGAGGAATGATTCCCTCCACTTTTTAGTGGACATTTCAAAAGTACGAGATTCACATACAGTATGATGGAGGTTGTTCCCAGTCTATGGTAGCTTTGTGGCCGTGAGACAAACTCTCCTTATTCAACAAAGCCTAGGCCTAAGTAAAAAAGCATTTCCATTCTATATCACCTTTAACACGTACACCGTACCTAATCTTCCACTAGTTTTCTGTTCTTAACCTGTTTTCTGCCCCCGACCCCCCCACTATCTACTTCCTTCACTCCCTGATTTTCCCTCTTTGCGAGTCTGGTATTTTTAGACTGTTTTATTCACTCTGAATTTTAATTTTGCCTGGCATCCTTGAAATTACAGGGAGATAAAAGAGATCCAGAGCTATGTTAATATCTCTTTGAAGATGGAGTCAAATTGGCCATAGAATCCCTGGCTTTTTTCTTTTATTTTGCCTCCTGTGTTGAATACACTATGAGGCGAGAATGCCGCGTCAGCTCACCGTCGGGCAGAAGTGAGAACAGTCCACATCTCCATCTTGTTTTCCTCAGCAGGCTTGTATCTGAATTCCCATTACCACACATCAATCTAATCTCAAACACAGCTCGACCTACCCAATCCCACTAAATGGAGTTTTTCATAAGAGGCGGAGAGAGGTGCCACACCAACCCAATAACTACCAATGAAAAAAAAAAACTAAAAAACACCCACATATTTCGTTTTGCCTTACATTTCACTCTTTTCCCAGCATCCCTTGTATTTCTGATGGAGCAGAGACTCGAACACAGCACTGCAAAATAAGGTTATTGGACATCAACTCAAGACTCTGAGGCTAAATTGCAGTGTCCTTCCCTCCCAACTGCATCCTGTCTCTTTTGATCAGAAAACTGTTTCAAAGAGTTCTTCAGTTGAGGACATGGCACAGTAAACTGGGGTGTTTTCTCTCCTTTTCACCCGTTCCTTTGATGCACACAGGATTATATCTGCCCAAATGTGAGGCTTCTCATTAACAGGATGTGGGACAAATCACATCCCATGACTTCGTTATGCAATAAGCTATTGATGCTGCCACCAAATATCAATATTTTCACTAAATCTTAAACTGTACATTTTGTATTCTAAATGGACTCATTCGCCAATTTACTTCTGCCTCGCCAACTCACTTAATGCATAAACACACGCATAATCATTGAGGTGTGTCTAGAAACACTGAAATATGCATTTCAAAAAAGACATGTTTGTTATTTCTTGAGAGAGGCATATTTTTTCAACCATTTGAAGAAATAAAAAAAAGATTTTTAAGAGGCTCTCAGCTAAAAATCTATTAACTTTTTAAACTGTTTGAAATTCATTGTGAAATGCAGTGAATAAATACGAATAAATACTTCAGCCTTCTTCGTTTACACTGATGTCCTGACTGTAGATTAATCTTTTGCAGTGTAGCCTATTGAGTATTGCAGAATCACCAAATTGTGATACTATCGTTATCATGGGCAAAGTATCACGACAGTATCGATTCGTCAGTTCCCATCCTGTGATTCCCGCCTCTCCTCAATAACCGAAGAGGTGTGCCCTTCTGAATGTGATCGGTGAAACCACGAGCAAAATGTCCAATTACACAGTGTGAGTGTGAGGAGGCTTTTTTACCAATACATCTACCCTCTACAAGCAGCTTGAAAACAACGCTCCCGGTGTTTTAACTACCTGGTATTTTTGTACGATGAATATTCAACCGTCAGGCCCTTTGATCAGCAATGCTGACAACCAATTCTCCCCCACCTCTCGGCCCACTCTTCACACTCTCCACTGTAGTGTATTAATTTTGCAGTATCTGATTGCCTCTCAGATCGCCAAACCTGATTATTATGGTAATCTCCGCTGTCTGGGCCGATAAGGGATCAGACAGAGACATCCCAACCTGGAATGTGATCTGTATGTGATCTCCTGTTCTTTTGCATCTCTGGAACACTTCAAACTAACATGCAGCAATGCAGGGTTTGAAAACAGCCTCAACACTGTTTAATATCAAGCAACTCCATGAGAAAAAAAAAAAGCTTCCTCCATTTTGTCTCTTTACTTCACTTCCTGCTATATCTCTGATAGAGATGGAGTACAGCACAGTACAGAGGTTTCGCTGAACCTCCCTTCTCCCAGCGGAACAGTCTGTGGTGCTACAGCAGAAATAGAGTCGGCCCCTAAACTCCGACAGCCTGACACTATCAGTGCATGGCGCGGCACCTCAATCTGCCTCTCCCATCCGTCTGAAGAGCCGTTAAATGTACCGTGCCGCGGATTAAATAGTGAGTTAATTACTCTCCTCTTGACCTGCGAGTAAAACGAACCACAGAGTCTCAGCTATCTGCGTAAAGCGCATTAGCTCAAGGTTTCCGTAATAGCTTTAATTAGTCATAAACCGTGCCAATCCACTGTTAATTGACCACTGTTCTGATACAATGTAATCAGCGGAGCTTGTGAAATGTGCCAAGCACTCCATGCAAATGTGGATGAATAACATGTGGAAACAAAAGGTGTCAGATAAGAGAGGCAGAGCCTCCATGCCAATGGCAAAAGCAGGATGTTGTCAATGCATCATCTACAAAGGGCACTATAATAAGCACTGAGAACTGGGGGAGTTTTGATATTTCATATTTCAAGTCTCCCTTTCTTGAATTGGTAGCTTTGAATTCAGACTCTTTCCCTGATTGTAGCTGCGAGCAGCGTGATACTCTCGAGACCTGCGATTGCATGATGTTGCTGCATTGTTCCACCTTGTTAAATGTCTCTAATCACTCCATTAGGCAAGCTTGTGCTCACCCTGAGAGTCGAGGCCTGTCTGCCCTCTCTCTGTCTTTCCATCTCTCTGGCTGTCTTCAACTGACCCAGCTGAAGCTAAACCACCGCTTTACTTTTTAGTTCGCTCAAAGATGCATGAGCCGGCAGCAGGGCACTGACGGAGTCTTAAATGGAAAGCGGATGATGACTAAGAGCATCTCTCCCCCATGCCGTGGTGGGTGTTCCCTTTGCATATGTATTCCTCCTCCTCCTCCTCTCTCCCTCAGAAATTGCTTAAGACGCCGTGCCATCATGGCTTTGTTATTTACAGCGCCCTTTGAAAAATGTCTTCGGCATCTTATGCACTCTAAACCTATTTGTGAGTCAGAGAGTAGATGGGTGGGTGACAGTTGACTACATGTGAGCAAGTGTGTGTGTGTGTGTGTGCGTGTGTGTGTGTGTGGAAGAGAGGAATAAACACTGAGGTCCGAGAGGAAGACTTCCTGTGACTTTCCACTCTGTTTATCTCAGCTTATTCACGTAACGCCTTCTTCAAAGCGTGGTGCGATATCGCACAGCAGCTTGGTACGAAACCCGGCTTGCTCACACCTTCAGAGGAGGCGTACGGGGTGGCATAGCACACGACCTGCAAACCCGTCATAGAGCAAACAGAATCAAAGAGTCGTGGCCACTGGGAGCAACATCAAATTCCCCATCCACATAAGGAACAGAGGTCATTATCATCCAGGCTTTGAGGTCTACTTTGAAATGGCAGACTGCAAGATAACAAAAACAAGTGACATACTCTTATTATGTCTTAGTTTATAAGATGGAGATGGAGAGAGACACGTCTGAAGGTCAGCCACACATGATGCCATAGAATAAAAATTGTACTTTATAGATCTTTCTGTTAGCCATAAGATTGTTTTTAGTGCCAAGTTGTAGCCATTGAGAACATTACTTCTCAATTGTTTATCATCTCTAGCCTGGAATTTGGAAGGATAGGATGGAACACAAGCTATGAGTCTGGCTATGGACACTAGACGGTTCAACATAAGCAGTGGCCTGCTGGTCCAGGGCGACTAAAAGGCAACGTTGAGCAAAGTAAAGCAGGAGCTCATCATTACAATGTCATAAATGAACAGTTTTGTGCAAAAGTGACTCTTCTGAACTAGTGAATATACACAAGGGGCAAGCTCAAATCTCATGTACTAGCCAGTGGGGGCCAATGCTGGCCAGTACAAGGGGCCAGTGATGGAGTAAATGTTTCGCTGGACACTGGACAGTGGCTCAGACGAAACCTCTTAAATTGGTTCTGTCCACACAAAACGGTCCAGGCGGTTATGATCAGTGCAGCATAGAGTAAAGCATGCATCATTGTGAAGTAGGAGAGCGAGCCACCTTGCCTCATCTCAGTGTTTTCATAAGAGGGTCACATGCGCCTCTGTCATGGCCTGGTCAGATTACACAATTTCAGCCCGATTTTGGCCCGAATTTGTTGTGACCGACAAGTTTACAGCGCCGTACAGCCCGACAAAAAGACTGACTTGTCAGAAATTTGACGGGAGTCGTATGACGCGACCGATGCTTTCGGTGTATGTGGCCACTCTCCCGACCAAGACGCGGAGAGGTTTTCATGGTTCTGAAATCGTATAGTGTGACATGGTACTGTAGATCGTAAACGACAATCGTGAGCGACAAAAAAATCGTAGAGTCTGACCAGGCCATCAGGGTCACTTCTTCTGACGAGAACACCACACAAATGGCATCCTCTTTCGCACCACCCCTTGGTAGGCAGCATGGTCGCTGCCCGCCTGGTACAAGTGGGTTCAGCCGCGTTGGGAAAATCCATATTGTTGCATTAACGTCAGATCCACAGAGACGGATCCATATTCACCCCCCCTCTCCTCCCTCCACCCCACCCCGCTCATCTCTCCCACCCCTCTGTGCCGGGGAGATTACTGATATCATTATAATGGACGTTCTGGCAGGGTGGCGGCAGTCACATTTAATTTGGCATGTCCCGATATCTATACAAGATAATCAGGCCCCACGCCACAGGCCGCCCGCTCGCCGCTGATCGCAGCACGCACCTCGGGGACTCCAGGCAGTCGCGTCGCGGATGGAGAACGCTCTTGTCAGACGTGCATTGTGATAAGCAGCCGCCCAAAGGATTCCCTGCCTCCGCCTCACAATTGATTGGCCACTGAGATCCAGCGCCTGCGAATGTGACAATTATCCTGGGACAACTCTTCGACTTGCCAAAAGAAGTTTTTATAACGTAGTTAATATAGTTTTTTTTTTAATTATTTATTGTTCTTTGATGTGTGTATGACTGTGTGGGGTGGGGTGGGGTGGGGTGGGGTGTGTGTGTGTGTGTGTGTGTGTGTGTGTGTGTGTGTGTGTGTGCGTGCATGTGTGTGTGAGTGTGTGTGTGTGTGTGTATGTGTGTCTGTGTGTGCGTGTGTATGAGAGTGTCTGCATTCCAAGTGTAAAATGTATATTTTACCAATTTAGCTAAGGCTAGATTCAAGCCATTACACCCACTTGGAATGGTTTAGTGTGTCAGACTTCACACCCTAATTGTTTAAAGTGACTCTGCTATGCTTGATCCAATCACTCTGCTCTACGTCTTGAGAGACAGAGAGTGCGGGTTTGTTTGAGAGAAAGGCTACACAGCAATTGACTGAGAAATTACTGCACATGAAATTCTTACTTGGTTGCCTTTCTAGAAGTGCTAAATCCATTGCTCTGTGGAGTGAATCAATCGACTCGCTGTTTGATTTTTTTGTGGCTTCACCCGTTATTAGAATTGATGTTGTTGAGGGACCAAGAAACCAGCAATTCATGGCAATAAATCTGCATGAAGTTAGCAGTGTCATTTCTATGCTGCGCAAATCTCACGCTAGGTACAGGGAATAGGCTCCTGCTTGTTTGAATCCAGTCAACATATCAGAAGAAACAGTAATTGCTATAATTGTACAGCGGTGGATGTGCCTGCATGTTTGCCTTCATCACAACCCTGCAGCATACTGATTGCAACAGCACAACAGGGAGACAATACAATAAACTCAATGTTGACAAACATGTGTGACATGCCCCCTTATACTGAGCTAAGCCTGACATTTTTGTAGAAGAATGTTAGGTTAAGCTCCTGTTGGCCTAAAGGAAACTATCTCTGCCTGTGGTAAGGATCCATCTTTTGAATTTACAGCACGTCCATGGGTTTATTACTCTACAGTATGTGCTGCCTCTCTGAGATATCCTTGTGTAGGCTATTGCACAACAGTCCTCTGACAAAGCTACGCGGCACAGTAAACTGACTCAGCTACTATTTGTTTTTCTTGAATAATCTATTACAAATTTTAAGCAAGTCTTACACCAGATGGCTTTTGATCTCCCACAATTGGAGCAAAAGGATGGGAAATCACAGCAAGGAACAAAACAAATACCGCATTCTCACCAACGCAGCTGCATTTTGCAAACATTTGCAATGCTTTGTGACATCACCAGTTTTTTTTGTTTGCTCAGGTCTTCAGATGCTCTCCAGATAGAGCAGTTGTTTGATAACCGACCCCCAATAACCTCGGCTCACCTGACTCGGATGCAGTCAATTGGACTAAGTTGGCGTGGACTTTTCTGATTTTGTTTGCTTTTATTATTTATTTGACATTTGCTATTTGTTTATCTGTCTTGTATGTCTTGGTGTCACGGGTACGCTGGCTATTACGCCACTCCGTCCGGCATCTTGTGTCTTGTTATTTTGTGAATTTGTTTGTTGTGTTGTCATGGGTACGCTGGCGACTACGCCACTCCGTTTCGGCACTGTCTCTGTGTTCTGTAAAGCGCTTTGGGTTGCACTCAGTGCACGTTAAATGCGCTATATAAATCAAATTACTTTACCTTACCTTACCTTACCTCATACAGAACAAAAATAAGAACAGGAACACGTGTTTGTCTCAGCCTGATATACCAATGTTTGTTGAATTTGAGAGATTCAATCGACGATTATTGAACATTAACAGCTTGATTGTGGTTTGTTTCTCAATGGACTGGAAACCAAAACCCAGCAGCACACACAAGTTTCTGGCAGAAAATTCGACTGTGAAATCAACAGTGCGGGCGATAAAGAGAGAGAAGAACCCCTGACTTATGAGCATGACAAAGGCTCCAGTCATCCACCTAATTTAAGGGCGGCTTCTCCTCTGTCTAATTAACAATTTACTAGGCCATCAGTCAGCCTTTCCATTGTGCTATAATCAGCGCAGCAATTGCAGCCGTTCTTTTGCCCCCCTTCCCACGTGTGCTGCAGATTAAATGATAAAATTTTCATGGGAGACATGCATTGGAGCTGAATGGATGGATGGCAATGACAACTCTTGCTAGCGCGTGGATGACAGAGAACACAAGCTTTTTCCTCCCCTTGCTTTGAACATCAATTAGCTTTCATGAGGACAAAATGGATGTAAGTCTACAAGAATGAGAGAGGTGGGCTCTGGCTGTTAGGAGGGAGATTTATACGTGCTGTTTTTCTTTTTTTTTTTTTCAAGGGGGGAGTGAATGCGGTGACACTTGAGCTGCCCCATTAGTCGCGGGTAGTCACTCCCCTGGGATCACTCAGGCCACTGACCGTGTCGTGTCTATTAGGGAGTGGGAGCCTTCCTGTGCGCCCCCATCTCTCCCCCCACCGCTAGAGTGTGCTTGAGCCTTGTGCCATGGTGGGACACCGTGCCACCCGCACCACCAATCAGGACAGCTGTAAACACACACGCAGTTATGATCCTCTTCGCGCCGGCACTGTGCTCCTTTAAAGGATTACGATACGGTTTATGGCGGAATGGATTTTGGGCAGTATATAAATAAATCTCCTGATGTTGCATAACACAATTTCAGCCAAAGCTCCGGGGGATACGGCCTCTACCTTGAAGAAAAAAAAAAAAAGTTGGGCCGTCTTTATTTATTTTCTCATTCAGTTGAGCCGTCGCGCTGTTGGAAGACTTGCATTATGTTGACCTTGGCAAAAAATGTCCAACTGTCAAATGCTCTCTCGTAGAGAGGATTAAGCCACATTGGTGTGAATTCCATATTCTTCCTTTATCGTCTTAGATTTTAATTTCTTTCATAGAAGCCAATGCAATTTCAAACCATTAGCATTTTATATCCTCGTGGTCATAGACTTGTCTCTCTTTGGCTAGGCCATGAATAGAGGAGCCATGATCCAGAGAAAGCACTTGGCATGTTTCTTTCATTTCAACCACAAAGGATAAAGATTAATTTGGTGTACTTGCAGTGTGGGATATTCATACCCAACTGTTTTGTCATGAATGCCTGTCAGATCCATTTGTTTTGCGCCAGCATGAGAATGTGACATTCAGAGCCAATCATCCATCACAAAATGAAATGAGTCCTTGATGCTGACAAGGAAACCTCAAGTAGCCAATTGATGTTCCATTACACACTATTTTATTCTATTCTAATGGGCAAAACAACTCAATTTGGGCTCTTATTTTATGTTTAAGGTGTGTGGAATTGCATTGGAAATTACAGACTTCACTAACCATGCTTAGAAGATTGCCCAGAAATCAATAATGGCAAGTGTCTCTCAACTTATACTGCCAAGATTCGCATGGCTGTGGACATATGGATATGCCAGTGCCTACTTCCTGGTCATATTCTTATAGTCACAAAGTATTATACAATGTACCATCACAAATGCAAATAATTTATCATCCTTACAGCAACACAAAACAAGCAGGCACGCAAACTCCCTATAGGCCAGAATTGATATAATAATTTGGCAATCAATCAACGTTAATTGCATACAGATGCTTGCAACATCTTGACAAACATTCATTTTGTGTCTTCACAGTCTTCTCGCAGTGCTGATGTCTCATTGAACTATGAAAGTAACACCCCTACGAGATGGTACAGTATATTTGACAGTGGCACTAATCTCTCAATAAAGACAGAACTATGCCAACATCTAACATCCAGACAGCCATCGCAGACCACTTGGTAGGCTACAGACACACCAGAGCAGAGGTGCATTTAAATTCTGCTGACATTTGCAAATGTTTATGGTGGACATGCTTTTCTTATCCGTTAAATTCGATGTAACGGTAATTGCATCGTCAAGGCCATGTCCAGCTCCATTGTTGTTCTCAGAGAGCTACGTCCTCAGACTGTTTACGAGTGGTTGTCAACGTTCGCCAAAAAACAGAAACCTGTTTGCAAACTTTCGCCTATAGGTTTGTGAATTTGAATGCACCTCAGTTGTGCATATTTAGGTGTTTCCTTAAGTATTGCATACAGTACCTTGGTGAAAAATGATAACAGCAAGAGTGATAAGACATTACATTCCCCCTTTAACCCAGCTAACAATATCCAGTGCAGACCATCTGCTTTATGTGTGCACTGTTAGGAATTGAGCAAGGTGTCAGCTTAGACAGGTAAACACATGTTGTATGGGAGAAGGTGTTCACTGCAACACATTTCAGGAGGGTTTATCAAGCCCCTCGAGGGGAAAGGGCTCTGCCGCAGCAACACTGGCCTTCTGCCAATCAGGGCTCCAGCGGAGGCCTGACCTCTTATCAAAGAGCAGCCTCAATTAGAGTGTCCACTGAGAGTACATGCAGCACTACACCCACACACCACCCCAACACACTCCACCCTGCCCCACCGCACCTACACCCACACCCGCCTCGCGACTCTATTGATTCCTCTGGGAGACGTCATGGAACCGGTGGAGAACTCCTCCTCCCCACCTTTCATACACTCATCTGCTGACTCTTTGTCTAATCATCTTTTTGGCTGTAGTGGAAATATACTGCCTGTGTGCATGAGTGTGTGTGTGTGCGTGCATGCGTGTGTATGTGTGTATTTATAGAAGGCTGTGTTAGATTGGGACCCGTGACCATTTTTGTGAGACTGCAGACTCCCACCTGGCGCAAGTGAAAAACATCTCTCCCATCTGCTCCCCTCAGCCGGACAGATTGCGCTATTCACAACAGAATGCGAACCAAGCACTGACCTGTGTCGCCTGGGTGAGAATATTAGAAGGAAAAAAAAAAAGCCCCAATGGATTGTACGAGCACAGACGGCGTGCGTATGAGGATCTGCATGCTCTCACCTTTATGACGGGCTTAAATGAGCTCAGCTGCTTTTCAGTGAGTCGGCGGTCGGGGCGTTTCACCTTTACCAACGTCCTTCATTCTCACAGTGAAAAGGCTAGATATTATATTGTGACAAATAGCATTTGGGACTTTCTCTTACAGAAGGAGGGAGGAGGTCATTAATTTGAGGTGGCGCTGCATTTGTTTATGCCTCTCTCTTCTCTTCTCTTCCCTCCCTTCTCTCTCTTCTCTCTCTCTCTCTGTCTGTCTGTCTCTGTCTCTCTCTCTCTCTCTCTCTCTCTGACTCTTTTGTTAGCTCACCGATGGAAGCAGGCAAAGATAAACACTCATTCATTTCCGATTCCCTTTCAGAGCAGTGTGGAGGGAGCCCAAACTCACAGCTCATTGTGAATTTATGGAGGTCTATGATGCCTGATCCTATTAATCTGAGTTGTATGCCAACTAAAGATCCTCTGGGAAGAGTGACAGGAGGCACAAACCATTCATTTTATGTTATGAGCGGTGATTTGTGACCTTATGACATACACATCCAGTCTGGTCTGACAAAAATTATATAGACATACATTATGCTCCTGATGCAACCCATAAAGGATAATGTATTTACAACATCTATTTTTCACTAGCTGTGTGTATTGCACACACACACAGACACAGGACTCCGTGTGCAGTGCATTGTTGATGCATAATTAGAAGAGTCAGATTATACTGGGATATTATATAAGATACCCTTCTTAATGAAACAAGCCTTAGGTACTTTATAACGCTTACAGGGTTTGAGAGTGCAATGCGAGAGTTGTTGTGCTCTCGAGGCTGTTGTCCATGCTCAGTTGTCATAATTCCAGTCATATGGAACACACTAACCATACCATCAGAACTATAAATACCACTTAATCAACACTTCCATGTTACTAGCCCATCCCAGTCATCTCTTCACAAGCCTACATGGCACATAAAATGGCAACGCAGGCGACTTATTTCCTCCAAAATAGGAAAACAGAACTATTCCGAGTCATTACCGCCTACTTATATTAATTCGAATGCAAGATGTTGTCCGTCTGGGGACGATATTTTACAAATCTGCAATGACGTTTTCGTCTCGTTTATAACAACTAACGTGAATGATGCTGGTACTAAGAAGAAAAGAGGATACTAACACAACAAAAGTCATCGGACTTTCTCATGTCCAACTGGGCGAAACACGACGAACAAACAACGAATTAGCCCGTCTAAACGAAGAAATAACAACTCCAACCAATACAACCAATACTCAACACCAGACCAATAGAACTACATAGCCTGTAAACTTACAAAAACAAATGCGACATGAAAGGTTTACACGACAGCTACGTATACAGTTTCCTCACACATGTATTAGAGACTGGTTAGGTATTTCTAATAGATTAAAGGGGTGCGTTAGGTAGCCTAGACAAAGACTGTGCTATGACTATTTCGGGAGAGACAAACTCATCCTGATACATAAACAAATTATTAAATAAATGATGTGCTGTAGGCTAAATGTACTCACCTTCAACGAGAACTGTGGTCATGATTGATCAATTAATCCAGTAAATTAATAATTCCAACAAAAGGTCCCCGTTGAGGGAGACAGTGGGTTTTTTCTCTCCAGGTTCTTGCAAATAATTAATTGCAAAATCCCAAGGACGGTTGAACACAAAGCAAAACCAACCCTTGTATTTTAAAAACTTTACCCAAACGTGGTCTTCAGGGAGCGGGATGGAGAACTAAGTCTCCTCTTAAAGCCGCTTTCAGACATTGAGGGAAGTCTGGGAGAAAGAAACAAAACTGCAGGAAAATCCAAAGAGGAGGCAAGAGTCAGACAACGGGTACGTCCACCAGACAGGCGGCCGCAGAAATCACATCAACCCAAAAAAAGTAACGGAAAAAGAAACGTCCTATAGATGAAACGCAGACATTTGGAAAGGAATCCACCAAAACCGAGACATACTTCCAGCTTTCCCTGGTTTGGAACAAACGCAGCTGTATTCCGGTGTGCATGTACCCTGTGCTTGAGGAGAGTGAGTGGCTGGTTGCTGCGCACTGTACAGTAAGCTTTAGCATAGGCTAACAGAGGGAAAGGGCGGGAAGGTGCAGCGAGGGGCTCTCGTGCATAGAGAGAGCGAGGAGAGAGAGAAGGGAAAGATGAATGTTTTATGGGTCTGGAGCAGGGAGTGAGCGCCGATAAATGTTTGATGGAATTCTGGTGCTTTGGCGAATGGGAAATCTATTCGGTTAATGTTTGCAAACGCACGCTTGCCCATATAGAGAATATGTGTTAAAAACAAATGGGTAGACATGGGGGGACATGACGTCCGGTAAGTGCAAATAAACGAATGACTTTCAGTAGTATGTAACAGAAGTCCATCAGGTCATAAGTGTAGTCTACCAACGCTTGTGAACAATTATTTCAGAGCTTGTTCGGATGCGCTGGCCTTTCAAACAGACAACCTACCTAACCCACCAACCCACATAAAAAAATATTGTTTAAGACAACCATAGGCCTATCATACAATAAAGTGGACCCAAGGAAAGGTAAACAGCAGGGATACGTTTCCATCTGAAAACTACTGTGAAGCCTCAGCTTGGCAAATCGGCAGAAAATGTCTGCCATGCATTATTTTGACTTGGAAGCAGTTTACAATTAGGTTGCTTTATACATGATGTGATAAATAAAGGTATGAATAAAGGTAGCTGAAAACATGAGCAAATCACTATTTGAATGTCTTTGACCAAATGATCAAGTATCTGGGCAATTGAATCAGTACTACAAACCTATTACTAGTGACAAAACGCCCCCCAGTGGTACCAATGCGACAACAGGAGTCTCTAACATCTAGCGCGTGAAAAGGAAATGAAAATCTTTTAGCGTGGGCCTTTTCCATATGAATGCAATTAGCTCTGTATGCAGCCCCCGAACGACCCTCAAACAAGACGTTTTTAAACATGGTGCTTACGCAGAGACAGTAAAAAGGGGAACAGGCATACCAATTATGTATTCACTGACTATTCATAGACTCTAAGTTCATACTTCGAAGATTAATTGAAGAACAAAATTAAGACGGTGTATGCATGGCACTTATTTACACATTTAAATAACAGACCGTCCAGTAAAGTCTTTAGGGAAGTGGTCGCGCGAATGGGCAAATGCTCCGATAAATAACACAGTCAAATCAGCACCATGGACAGCGCTTCATCGGCCACTCAATATAACGTTGATGACTGCTCGACCAATTTCCCTTTCTACTTATCGTGCGTTATCAACACACATTATATAGCTCATGAGACCAAACGGTATCTTCACGATAACAGGTTTCACGGAGTATGAATGCGACTGTACCCCACCTTTTGATGTGTTACTGCACGTCCTTATGACTGGCTCAGGTATCTCCATATGGCGAAGCATGCTGGTAGATATAAATCTCTGTGTAATGAATATAATGAAAGACGTCAAGCTGTCAAGTTTCAAAGCCAGTGACTCTGGCTGGATAATCCTCTCACTAGGAAGCAAAGGCCCTCACAAGCTGAAGATAAATGACTGCATCAGATGGAAGAGAAATTTGCCATTCATTTTCCAGGAATGAGTGCATAGATAAACGGACATGAACATTGCAGACATATACTGGCATGTATTTTAATGTATCAGGTCTCCAAACTACTGACACTGGGGAGTGGCAATTCCAAGAAGATGCATGTCTTGGACACGTTATTTGCTCTACAGTATGTATCTGCCCACATCTGTGGAATTACTGACGGTAACACGGTCAACAGATTGAAAATGTTGGAATGGAATATGTCATGCCCTTTCCTGTATTATTCACTGTCTGAAAGCTCCCTCTCTCTCCCTCTCCATTGGATACTTTTAAATGGTATTCATTTGTAGGATGTGCTCTCAGTAGACCATAAGGCAAGACAAGGGAAGTGTAGGCTGTACAGTATAATTCATGCAGAGGCAATTCAATGTGCTTTACATAAATAAAAGCAAGAAGAGTAGACACATGAAGCACAGATACAGTTTAAAAGAAACGGAATGAAATAGAATGATTAAAGTGTAATTGAGAGCTGAACTCAAGCATACTCTATGTTAAAAAAATGTCTTTCTTCATTGAGTATTGATGCCATATGAAAATATAACTATTTTGGTAAAAGTTGCACATAATGATGCTAGTCCAAACTGAAGATCGATGCCATTACATACAGTTCCACTGCTAGTGTCAGTGGAGCTCTCTTGACCCCTGTACTGATTTCCTCTTACTTTCAACAGAAGCTCTGCAGCAGCTGATTGGTCCTCTTAGCTTTCTAGGGTTGTGTCCTTGGCAATGAGTCCATGGCAACAAGTGTTGGGTGTTCATTGCTCAATAGAACTATACTTTGCTGAATGTTCTGATGTTTTGTTGTTGATTCATTTAAATGTTACTGTTGTTTTTGAAGGTTACTGAAGTTGTAGTCATTTCAAAAAGTGTTGTTTTCATATCTGTAAATGTCCTTTTGCAGAGTGTAATGTTATTCTTAAACGGCTACCGTTGTAGTGAAGTGTGTCAGTTAAGATGGCACAACTAGATTGTGAGTGTGTCATGTGAATATTGAAAATGTTTAAGAGTTACCCTGATCATTCTGATTGAATTAAAACAGCTGTCATCACAATTTCCAAAAAGTGATTTATCAGTGATAGTGGAGGTGAAAGCTAAAGGCCACCATTGGCCATGCTGTGTATGTTAAAGTATAGAATCTCTAGAGGAATATTCCCTGTTCGCTCTAAAAATGAACATAATCCTTCAATTGCTGTGTAGTGTTCCTCTCAACACATTTGAGAGGACCCCGCCCGCTCTCCTTCCCTTGAAATGTTGCAAGGCGAAAGCCATTAACGATTGTGTATGCCTCTGTGCTGCACTCATCCTTGTTCTGTATCACTTTTATCAGAACAGCCCCGGCATAATGCACATTGTGTGGCCGACCCTTCCATTAAAGAGAGGAGTCAGATATCCATTCATTCCTCCCCACCAACACTGCCATTAAGATCCAGTGACAGCTAATTCTCCTCTGTGGCCTAGGAAGACAATATCCTTGATAGAATTGTTTTCAGAGTCTGTTCATAACTCATTAACTCATTAGAATAAAGATAATGGTAAAACTTGTTTACATCATTATGTAATTAGAGTTTCTCTTACTTTTCGCACCCCCACTCGCACCCCCCCCCCCCCCCCCCCCCCCTGTTTTTTTCCCATTTGCTGCCTCTAATTGGATTTCTAAATGTGACTGTGCATGCTTGGCACATGCAGGAGTGTGTGTGAAGACATGGGTTTTATGGGCATTGCACTTAGGTCTGGTGTTGAAAAGCTGGCTACATTATTACTGCATCAGAGAAAGAATGACTAAACAAATAAATCAATCGGTGAGTAAATATTTGCACGCATACTGTACATGCATATATGAATGTGAGAGGATATGGATAAAGAATGTAGGATATAATCCATCAGTCTGGTAAATCCAAGGCCTTACAATGCCAATTTCCTGTGGATGTGCGTGCTATTGGTATTTATTCACAGCATCTTAAAGCCACTCCTTATCCCCTGCTGACCTTGAGATGCGTGAGATAATGCTCGGCCCAGCTTCGACCGTATAAACAGTCTGACCTGATTCTAAGTGGTCGTGATGCAGGTTGACTGTAAAACGCTGTGCCAGTTCCCTTCATGGGTGATTTTCATGAGGGGAGTGTTTGTCTGAAGTCATGGGGCTACATAATCACTGGTTGCCAAACATTTCTCTTCTATATTTTTAAGGTGGTATTATTGAAGCGTTATAGTTTATTCAAATGAATTATTCATATATATATATATATATATATATTAGACATGGAAAAAAGATATGTGACAAGATATAAAGATAATGACTTTGACATACAGTACTTGTTTGGCATACTTTATTTCAGTTACAGTGTTCAACTATTTTACTTAGAATAGCCTACGGTTTTCACACTGTGCACGATAAATTCCTGACATATTTCCGATTCTGAACTCTTGCCTGCCTCCGTGTGAAATATAATATTAGCTTATGGACACTAGGTACATTTTGATCAGATCAAGGCACCAAATGTTATAGAAAAATGACCCTGTCTATGGCCTTTCATGCTAATGTCATAAAGGAATGAAGGAGGGCAGGAGGAACAAGTCTCCCGCCCTTTCAATTTCCTCAACTCCCTGCAACTCAAGATTATTTGGGCTTCTCATCTAAAGCGCTTCTGCCCCCTCAGGAGATAAAGCCGATTACACCCAGGATCAGAATAGAATTAGTTCATTTGGCTTTCCTTATCCCTATTCATTTTGATCTCCACAACATTTGATGTTTGGAGGCATTTAAAACTTGATATCTCACCTATAACCACAGGAGAGATGTAGACACTGCGCGAGTGATAGAGTAGCGTGGCTATCATCACTGTCCATTAAGCGTGCATTAAGAGTGCATTGTGGGCAGTGATCGTGGAGAGAGAGAGAGAGACAGAGAGAGAGAGAGAGAGACTCTGTCCTTACAGTACTTAAATTCTTGGGATTAGCACATCTGGCAGATTACATGGACATCACATGAAAAATGTAACAGAGGCTCTTGCTATGCATGTTTATTTATTATTTATTTATTTTCTATGTGTTGGGCAATGTACAACGCTTATCATAAATATAATCTGTATGCGATTTACTGAATGTATATTTTATACAAAGTCTTGAGTATTGACAGACAATCTGCAGTTTCAATGTAAATAGTAACAAGCCCTCTGATTAAAGCTGTGAGGACAAGGGCCTGTTGTTTGTGTTCAGTTAGTTCATGTCCAGCAAGGACAGTGTCAATGAACTTTACATAAATAAATCAGGTCAATTCATGTTACAGAGACATCTATAGGAACAGCTCACTTAAATAATAAAGAAAGGTGTTAAATAAACAAATAGAGTAGTCCATAAACATTGGCCACTCAAATACACATAATGTACAGTATGTTTATGTCAATCGTAAAATAGTTACATTTATATAATCATCCCTTCTCATTTCGCATATGTAGGCCTATATAAAAAACTAAATGACTCTGCCCTGACATTTTTGAAGTGCTCTAACTGTATGTGTGAGTTATCTGTAAACACAAGGGAGGCATCTACCTACGGATCGTTACCCTCATATTTTATAAGCGCCGTTAATGAGAGGTCTCAGTCCTCTATCATTACACGGGCTTGTTTTGCAGCTGTAAGCATTTGAACAAGTCTCTCCATTTATGTGCATTGTCAGAGTAATCTCACAGCCACAGCTAAAGTCCATCTTTCATATACAGTACATGTATAACACCCACCAAGTCTGTGAGGAACAATGGTTTTCAGGAGTCAGTAAGGGAGGAAAATGGCCTATGAAATTGAATATATAAATAAATAAGTTCTGAGGCACATCATCATTGAGATAACAACATTAAGACCATCACAGCTATACGCTTCATATTATTTGTTTGGCATGGTCTCTGAAGAGCCTTTCAACCATTCAGACTCTTCTGATGTCCATAGCTGACAAGCCAGTGTTCTGGCTGTAAACATAGCTCTGCTGTTTTGCAGCAATATGCAAAAGACAATGTGGAATGACATATTGTTTTCCTTGCCATCCGTAATAGAATTTCACACTGCTTTTGTCTGTGTTGATTTCCCACTGGCGTATTCCCTGAGGGGGAAGCGGGGGCCTTGTTTAACACTTCAACCATGATCTCCGTTTCGCGCTGCTTGTTTTCTAACCTGTGGCAACAGGTGATCCAAATTACGATGTTTTTGAAAAGCATTCTGCGCGGAAAGGGCACAGCATGACTGTGAGGTGTTGATGCATCCATGGCACATTTGCGTTCTTTTGAACATTGCCACCGCAAGACCCCTGCTCCCCCAATGGCAGGCATGTCACAGCAGGGCATCGTTACCATGTCAACCTCTCTGAATCAAGCATGGCTTTAGCACTTTAACACAAGGAAAAGATTATTAAGTCCTAAATCATACAGTCTCTTCTTGAGCCAACTTTATGTCCCTGGCTTAAGCAAGAGTATTTTCCTCGACAATGCATGAAAAGAAGAAGGAAAAAAAATCTTCTTTTGAATTATGATGGGGATGTAATCGCTAATAGTTGCGTAACTGCTCATTTTTCTTGAGATTCTTTCTATCCCCACTGCAAAGACCCTAAAGCTTCTTAGAGACTAACTCAAAGACTATATGAATATATATTTGGGAATCTTAATCTGATTTGTGGCACAAAATGGCAAGGCGGTATCCACTGCATCCTAGCAGTCGTTCCTAATACTCTTTCACCTCAGGAGGAAAGACAGTTGGATATTACAACACCCCGTGGCTTTCAAGAATTACAGCACGCCTATTATCAGGGAAAACGTTGATCTGTGCTGAGAGTAGGAGTCCTTCTGCCAATGTTTGCAACCAGTGGCGGGTGCATCTGCACTGCTTGCCTTTGCATAAGAAGTTGACGTAGGGTCAAACTGGAGCGGCTTAAGGATTTTTCTGATTACACGTCTGAAGCAAAACAAGGAGTGCATCCAAGAATTTGACATGGCTGACTATAATTTATTCTGAGGAGGTGCCACGCGTGCTCAGCTTCTTAGCTTAGCGGGCTGTTTGTCAACACTCCCACATAATGTCAAAAGGGACCTCGAATGTTTACCGTCTCCACCTCAAATAAAAACAAACACGCTTGGTCTCATTCATTAGAAGCCTTTGGCAGAGGACGGCAAACTCATTCTAAACAAGAAGAAAAAAAAACATTGCTCTGCATCTTGAGAGATCAGACTTAAATTCAACACAATGCCATTTCAACATCACAACATAGTGCATGAGGTGACTGGATATCTAGGTGTGTTTGGGTGAAGATTATATTCATGGCTGTGACTACATCAGTGATTCTGTAGATCCTGTCATGGATGTGGTCACATTTCCGCACACACGAACATGCATGCCAACATAGAACACAACACACACACACACACACACACACACACACACACACACACACACACACACACACTGGTTCTGGTCATACTGTAGTTGCATGACATGTAATTAGCATCATATGTACAGGATCTCTTAAATGGAAAGTTTGCATTATGGAAACATTGTAGTTTAGTAATATATAACGTAGCATAAGTACAGTACATTAAAGTTACAAAAACATTCTCTTCTCCTCTCACTGTCCGCCTCTTTCGTCAAGCTGGTCAGCTCTCGAGCTGCCTCTCCGATCATGCAAATCCGAGTGCAATATCCCCTTCAGTTACCACGAGGCTCAGATAGAGAGAGCTTAAAAACTTAGGGCACGGCAGGGATTAATTTCCGCTACATAATAGCACACACCCGTAATTATAGTAAACAGTTGTTCTGTATGCAGCGCGGGCATCGCCTGCTACACCTGACAAATACCGAGGACCTTGCTGCGGCCGCCCTCTTTAAGGAGTCCATTAAGAAGCTTCCATTTGTCTGTAACTAGGCAATGAGTGATGAACACGCCGCGCACCTGACAGCCGTGCCCTTCATGCTGCCCAGCGTCATAAATTTCCGTCGCCGAACCCGAGTGTCTCTGGAAGCGCGCGGCATGCTAAGAACGGCTATTCGTCAGCGCTCAGGTGAAGCGGCTGTGGTGATGCAGTGGCGCGGTGGCCCAAAAAAGGAACGATGGAGAGTGTTGAACCAGCACACAGGCCCACCCATGCAGCGCGTGGGGTGACTGGCTATCTAGTAGTAGTAGCGCTAGAGTTTGGGTGAAGATCACTTTCATGGGTGCGGCTAGGTCTCCGCACATACAAATACGCAAGCCAACATGTAGAACACAACACACACACACACACACACAATGCACAATACAACACACATACACTTACACACACACACACACACACAATACACAATACAACACACACACACATGCATACAGAGACATTCAGACAGACACACAGATGTGTGCTAGGGCCCCCACATTATACAATACAACACACACACACACAGAGAGAGAGAGAGAGAGAGAGACAGAGACACACAGACACACACAGACACACACACATACACACACACGTGCCCTCACATTATATTACAGAATGCCCCTGCAAACGACTGCCAAGCCTTTACTGACGCAAAGAGGTAGGTGGACTGGCAAGGCCTTCTCATCCACCAGCACCACCATCCGATCTGTGCCCCGGCGAAAGCCCCTCCAGGCCCCTCCGAGGGCTCCCTGTCAACTGGCTCCCTGGTTAATTGCCCGGGGTAAGTCTGTCTGTGGGGCGTCAAGGCATCGGAGAGAGGACGCCTCCAGAAAGGTCAGTTGGGGCCCAGTGGACTTATAAGAAGGGTCCAATTAATACAGGCTCAGCAGCGCGGCATTATTTATTTACAAGGATAGAGAGAGAGAGAGAGAGAGAGAGAGAGAGAGAGAGAGAGAGAGAGAGAGAGAGAGAGAGGGGAGGAAGAGGAGGAGGAGAAGGAGGGCAGGAATCAATGGAGGAACTTAATCACTGCACTAGACAGCACTCCTTCATCGGCTTAACCCCAGTCTTCAGTTCCACAAGAGCGAGAAAACGTCACCGAGCTCCCTCTGCTCCCTCTGCTCCAGCATCCGATGCTCGTCTATTCACACACTGTACACTCTTTAAAAAGGGTTCTTGGAGGTGCAAAATAGAACCATGCGGGCTTTAAAGAACCCTTAGGGGTTTCTTTGATAGACCCTTCAAAATGGTTTAAAGAACCATTTTAGGGGTGCCATAATTGATGCATGGTTTTTGGTTCTATATAGCACCTTTTCTCTAAGAGTGTAGTCCTATCACTGAGATATCAAGAGTAAGCAAGTAAACTGTTGTACGGAGAACACCCCGAAAATGGCTTAAGTGAGCCCTGAGGTGTGTTTCGTACGACCGCTGTTTGTCTTTTTCTCCTCCTAATCAAGTTAGAAATTCACACCTGCGAATACAAACAGGCCTTTCTAGCCCCCGTGCATGATAAGCTGTGTTTGGCTATGCATAAAAATGAATGGTTCAGATTGGATTATTATCGCTGTTCATGTTTTATTGCTATTTGGCCAGCCGCAGGGGCTGAGCATGGATTTCATTTCACTATGAAATGTGATCTTTGGAAAATGTGCATTAGCGCGACTTACAACCCTCATCAGAAACAGTAATCACTTCTCACCTCTGCAATTAATCCTCGATACCTTTCTCCTCCCATCTTTTTTTCTATCAGCAATAATGATGAAATTTGATGGCATACTCATTCAATTTGGATGAGCTGCGGAAAATGTCCAGGCTGCTAATAACATGCCGCCATTGCTGAGCCTTGATCCTGTGATTCCTATATTGAGAGCTCAGTCATCATCATCACCATCATCATCATCATGATTATCATCATCTCCATATCAAGATTACTATTTCACTATTTCACCTCCAACCGACATCAAAACATTTGTAGGAATGAAAAGGATGTGTTTATATTTGCTGTATAGGAAGATTACAATACATTACATACTGTACACCAGGATCTAAATTCTACCACCCATAAGTCGCCACTTGCTAGAAATTTATCTCATCCGTCTCAGTGCAGTGCGTAATGACGGAGATGGTATTTGCCATCTGTGAATGTCAGTTCTAAGCATAGTCTGTTTCAGCTAGGTAGCAGCTTTGGCATATCTGTAGGTGAATTTCAACAGCCAGATTGCCATCAAGATTAGAGACATGATCACATCGAGAGAGCCGATTTAAATCGTGTTGACTAATAGCTGAGCCTAGTGATTAAATATTGACATGTGTCAGAAGAAGCTTAGCACATCACCACACTTAAATATTCCACTTCAATTTGAAATAAGACCATTTTGGTATACCTGCACTGAACGTCTAGAAATTCATGCTTCCTCTAAAAACCTCTTTTGGAAAGATTCAAGGTTCTATATGTGTTTTTCTTCCACTGTGCATATTAATTTGTAGTGCCAGTTCATAATTAACCCTTTCTTGACATTTCACAATAAATCTTTGAGCTGAACATTTTTAATACAGTAAACAATATCTAATGGAATTATCAATAACAATGAGAGGATTCCCCCCCAATACAATGAGAGGATTTTCTGCAATTTGCTTAAAGAAGAGCCCGAGGGTAGAATGCAGTGGTACACAGTGTGAACCAGTGGGCCTCATGAAAAATGCATATCGGCCACCCACACGTAATCTCTCCTCCTACATACCAAGATATTTATTTCAGGCACTCTTTTATCTGAACAGCTTTAAGTTGGCAGAGACTTTCCATGATCCTCTCTAGGAAATGATTAACCATATGTTGGTACAAGTTATTCCGTGCATACTATTACCATAAATTCCAATCCATTACATTTTCCCAGAGTCGTTTGACTGTAGATCACATACTGGAGCTTGTTGGCTCTAAACTAGACAGATGCAGACGCAGAGGTCTATCTGCTGTGACAAGGTTAGACGGATCACATGCATGGTACATCTTTCTGCATGCATTAAATATAAACACGAGATGACACTTGACGAGGACTGATGGTAAAACTGATGGGACATCCTGTTCTAAAGCTGTCGACGCCACACACTGCAACTGGGTGGGAACATATATGCGGCTGTGTTAAGAAGCAGCTTAACGCGGGAGCTGCTGAGTGGTGGCGGCATGTGTTGAGCTCCACAGCAGCACGAGTGCACGACTGGTAATATATGGAGCCATGCATCTTGTAATGGACGTCGTTATGTCATGTGTGAGCAGTCACGGATTTCTGCTCATCCACCGTGTTCACCAAGTTTTCCCATTTGACGTGTATTTCCTTCTGTTTGAAAATATGACCATCGTATATGCTACAATAATGTCAACATCACTATGATAAAACTATAGAAACCATCAGGTGGGGAACAAATTGTTGATGTGAACATACTTGACAAGATGCCAGATTGTCTTTTAGGATTCTGTAGTTATATCTGGCAATTTTCTCATAACGTAGGTGGTGGTTCAGCAGGGGTTACCGCATTGAATCAGCAAAGTGGTTGGAGAGGTGTTGGGGGAACACCTTGAATAAACAACACATATACTAAGGGGCGGCATATATTGAATTTTCTCAGCATGGTCATTGTACAAATCTGCATGAACTGTGCCAATAAAAGAGTAGCCTGTTGAGCAGGAAGTAAAGAGGGGACTATGAAGTGAAGTAGTTTTAAACAAACAGCTAGAACACCTGCCAGGTGAAATATAGTAACAACATAAGCAAGCTTTTAATACCCATCAGAGTAAATTGCTGTTTAAAAAAAAGAAAGAAAAAGAAAACAGGCAATTGACGAAAAAAACGTAAAATAAATACACAAAATTAATCAATAATGGTGTGGATAAATAAAATCTCGAATTGAACTGCATCCTGACTGGATGGTAACATGATGAGCCTTTGCAGTAATCCTGAGGGTGATGTAGTGGTGGTGGTGGTGGTGGTGATCATGGTGGTGGTAATGGTGGTGGTGGAGGGGCCTGCGGACTCTCAATGGTAGCAGAGCGTTCTAACATGAAAGGCAGGCTGGCGCGTGACCTGTGGGACTGGGGATGGGATTTGGAGGAGAAGGAGCGGCCGCTTTTGACTGTGCACTGGGCACATCGACCGCGGACCTGAAGGCGAGTGGTCAATACATCCAGACCCAATTAAGCTGGGCTCTGTGTGGAGACCCGTCGAGTAATTGTGATGCCTTTCAGGAGTCATTTGATACAGTTAACCTAACATGCATGTGTGCTGCGGACACACACCTCCACCTGCGCTGGGCTTACATGAGGAGGGTGTGTGTGTGTGTGTGTGTGTGTGTGTGTGGGTGTGTGTGTGTGTGTGTGTGTGTGTTTTCATGTCTGTGTGTGTGTGTGTGTGTGTGTGGTTGCATGTGTGCGTGTCTGTCTGTGTGTATATGTTTGTGTGTGTGTGTTTGTGTATGTGTGTGTGTGTGTGTGGTTGCATGTGTACGTGTGTGTGTCTGTCTGTGTGTATGTTTGTGTGTTTGTGTGTGTTTGTGTGTCTGTGTGTATATGTTTATGTGTGTGTATGTGAGTGTGTGTGTGTGTGTGTGTGTGTGTGTGTGTGTGTGTGTGTGTGTGTGTGTGTGTGTGTGTGTGTGTGTGTGTGTGTGTGTCTGCGTGTGTGTGTCTGCGTGTGTGTGTGTGTGTCTGTGTGAGTAGTTGGCTTGGCTACTGGCGTGTTGGAGAGGTATACAATTTCACATCAATCTTACATCAGCACTCTGCTGTTCAAAACAAGCCCTAATAGACATGCAACACTGCATCATAGATATGACAGAGTGCTCACCTGATGGCGTGGCTACACAGGATGTGGTGCAACACATGGCCACCAGTGTTGCGTAATACAACAATTAGGCAGGTGGGGGGGCTGGGGGGGCGTAAATCTTCTTCCTGCGTGATGACACACCAGGGATGTGTTTTACATGCTCTGGCTGTCTTGCTCTTGTCTTTCTTAATACTCTCTCTCTCTCTATTTCCCTCTCCTTCTCTCTACCTATTCGTCTCTCTCTCTCTCTCTCTCTCTCTCTGTCTCTCTTTTTCTCTCTATCTAACCCTCTCTCTCTTCCTCTAGTGCCTCATTTGTCTGTATTGCTCGTCTCTGCTTACCTTGAACAAGCGAAAAGGTCATCCTTGTCCCTAAAGCGTGGCGTGAGCATGCTCGTGGGAAATTAATGGCTTACGCCTTCAACAGCAGCCACCCCGTCCATTGTATAATATTTTTTTTTTGGGGGGGGGGGGTTTACTTAAAGGACACCTTTATGGACAGGGCTGCATGAATATAGATTGCTGACAGGCACTTAGGCTGATGTATATGGAAATCAAACTTTTCTTTGTCAGCTCAGCGGACCCCGGCGCAAAAAAATATGCTCCAGAGGCGTTGGATGGAGGGTTATGGCCGTAGAGTCCTCTACTCCGCCACGCAAGGAAAAAAGCGCTTATTTATTTATTCCCTTCCCGCGCGCGGAATGCGTGGGTGCCTCCGGCGACTCACTGGCATATTCAACGCACTCCGGTGCCTTTTACTCCTGCTTCACTTCTATCAGAGATGCGCGACGGGAGATAGAGTCACTTAAGCGCAGCCCATGTTGTCCTTTTCTGTGGTTTAGCGCGTGGGCCCGGAATGCTCTTGGTCGCGACGCCTCACCGCGAGCAGACAGCTCGTATATGCGGAGGCATGTCGGAGGCCTGACCTCAACGACAGAGCACCTCGTGCAGTTTTAAAGATGTGTTTACACGCACCGGGGGCACTCGCGGTCAATAGCATCTCTGGTGGCTCTCATGCAGAGCCTGTGCTTGAAAAGGACAAGAAACGGTGGAATAACATGACAGTTTTGATGCATTCATATTCAGACGGCATTCATGTCCTCCTTGTATTCTACACCAGCCTAACCAAAGGCCTCTCTCCTTTTGAATGATAATTCAGTCAGCTATGGCCGTGACTGTCCAGTTGTAGGCTACATACCACGCATCGCAGAATTGCAGTTCATTCAGAACATTAATATCGCTATATCAATTTGCTGGACTGGCAGATGAATTTTGCTTGAAATCAGACTCCCAAAATGTTTTGTTTGTTTTTGGAAAGGTATTTCTTTGCAGTGTGTACAACCTGCATTTATCTTTTTGGTAACTCTCCTTGGCAAGTCTTGATGTTGAATGTATAATTCATCTGCCTGGGTCTAGAGTGATGATGCCCAGTCAGAGATGCACAGATGTTCAGCATGGCATATCGTCACACCAGCTGCGTGGCTCTCTCTTCTACATGGAATCTGCCAGTGTTGGTTGTTAAATAAAATATCCCCTTGAGGGTTCCTCCTGAAGTTGATGATGAGCCAGGAGTTTCTCCCAAAAATATGATTTTCTTCATTACGGCTTTTCCATGCCAACACATAAGCAATTGGCTTTTGGCTAATTCACTACTTTGACTGAGAACCTTATTAAACACTGAAGAACTTGAGCTGGTCTCTGACCAGAATGAAAATAATCTAAAATAGTAATTGATTTCCAGCCAATACTCATCCCACACAACATGAAACCACATGGGTTAAAAGAATATCCATCACCAAAACAAGTTAGCTGTTTGGTAGTCAGTTATCATACCAAGACTGCAGTTATCATTCCACCATTTTGATCTCCAAACCATTTGACAGGGAAGGTGTTTTTAAGGGTGCTCCACAAGGACTGCAGCCCAGCATGGCTCATATATTTCTCTAAAAGTGGTTTCTGTATTTTTCCTGCTGTCAATTACAAAAAACAGCACAACCCTGAAATATGTTGACCAACCAATGGTTTGAATTATCTATCGCCATCTTGGAAGCCCTCCTGGTTTGCCAATATTTGTAGGAATAGTGGCCTAGCCGAAGGCACCTGGGAGAAGGAAGCTTCATGAATACGCAGAGGAAATGCTGCTGTCGGAACCGCTCCTGACTGACAGGAAAGTTCTGATACTTGTGGCTCTAAGATGTTTACGTCTTTCAAAGTGTCAAGGCATGATGCATGAAAACACACTCGTCGCTTTGCTCAAATACCACCTGCCCGCCATGCTGACATGTGAACTTTTGCCCTTAGATGGGAGCGCTCATATTTGTTTTAATACTGTTATTTTCCGGTGAGCATCAAGGTTTTTTTTTTTTTCTCCCCTTCCTTTCCGAAAGATCTTTGCGGTCAAGGCTCTTATCGTTTCCTGCTTTTTGCGCAAAAAGATTTCTGGCACTTCCTCTCCAAAAGAAGGCTTTCTTAATGGTTTAAAAGGCTTTCTTAAAAGTCAAAGTCAATACTAGAGCACAAGCGGTGACAGGTCAAAAGCGTGACTTGTTTTTATTAAGCATCTCGAAAACATGGAGGCTCGTACGAGGATCCTAACTGCTCTGCCAAATATCTATTCTCATCTCTGACAGATGGCCTCTCGTGACACCAAATGTGTCACAGGTTTATTCCCCGTGCATTGTCAGTCTCATTCCCAGCACCATGCTCTCTCTATGTACTGAGTGGAAATAAATTGCAGGTGTGTGAACTGTTCAGTCTTCAGTTTTGTAGCAAACGTAGGCTACAATTTGAGACTCTACTACAGTACAACTGTGCATTAAATGAAGCAACAGCTTTTTTTCCCCTTCTCTGCATTGAGGTTGCTATTGTACAGGCTCACTCACAGAACACACATCCAAATGAGTTCCCTGTTAGTTCCCACATGGGGTGTTTGCAAGGTGGTAATCAGCAACTGGTTCAGGAAAATGGATTCTTTGATTTTTTTTCCCCACAATAGGTAACTATTCTTGCCAGCAGAGCAAAACACAACCTTGTCGAAAGCATTCTTATGTAAATGAACTTGCCATTCTTGATTATTTAAATGTCACCTATTACAAAAATGAATAAAACACACATACACACATGCACGCGCGCACGCACGCACGAACGCACACACACACACACACACACACACACTGAAGCACCGTATTAACTAATTGTGTCACATTATGTTTGCCTGGTGGCTGTTTGCGGAGCAGAATGCAAGTAGCCAGGATACATTGCTAACTGTTATTTTGATGGTTTTTCACATTAAGGGAATAGCATACAGCCCACAGTCTCACAGAAACACACAAACTTCACAAACTGTTATCCTCATTATCATGAAGATTTGTGTTTGTCTATTTTGCCATCTTTGGGGGCATACTTTGAAATTAAATCATTTATAGACAATCCTATTATCTCATAACAGTTATCCAAATTATTACCTGAGACTGAGTTCATGAATTCATAAATATTATTCAGAAATAAGCCCTTACCAAACAAGAACAACTCTAGGATGCATCTAAAGTATATGCCCACTTTAGCCTTGTTTGTAGGACAGGAACCAACATTCTGGATCCGCCCTGTGCCCAAAAGAAAAACAGTTTTTACAGCTTAAGGACAAGATAGAGCATAGGCTTTGAAATCCACTGCTATGCTCCATTTTCCCCACAATTTAATGGATGATTTACTTCGCTACCCTCAAGTCAAATAGTCCTCGTGTAACAAAAAATGCAATTAATTCCGAATTTGAATTTTGATTCATTTATCTTTTCAGTCCTCCTCCGTAACAGCTGTAAAGTAGCACTCCATTTGGTTACATTTAAAAGAATGGAATCAATCTATCGATGGCTAACTGTTGGCAGATGTGTGAGTAGATAAAAAAGCAGTCCAGTCAATGTAGGAGAGGGGCATACTGTATGTGAAAGATCAATATAACAGACCAAATAATGTGGTATAAGTCCTTTTTGTCAGTGTAAGAGAACTCTAACATTCAGAGCAACTGAATGAAAACATAATCTCTTAGTTTGATTGCACACCTCCCCCAGCTCCAGAGCAGGTACTGTACTGTACTCCAGAGCCAGCGCTTCTCAGCTGTTTATTCCAACTGTGTGTGGCTCTTCCTCTGACTCATCTCATTTCCTCACATCTTTAATGAAGCCATATAGCTTTAAACATCAGTGGGAAAACTGGGACATTTGTCCCTTTAGGCTTTGTGAGTCACTTTATTTAGGTTGCATATTTTACATCTAGCCAATGAGTTCAAGCAAACACAGAAACACCTCAGTGTACTGACAGATTGTCTATAATAAGTCTCCATATGTTTGCTATAAATGGGCTTGTGTCCAGATGCTTTGAACATCTAGTGTGCTATATCGGTCATGGTCTCTGGTAGTGGTCATAGCACCTACAGTACAGTCTGTTCCCAGAGAACTGAAAGGAATACAGTCCCTCTTTGGACCTTCAGTGACTGCGTCAAGGTGAGGCCCTGACAGGGAGGTGGTTCACTTCTCCAGCACAATGTTCAGTTACCCTCTTGATTGTTTGGAAGAATGCTCATGGCTCTTTCTGGTGAAGACATTCTCTGCCTGAGGGAGAAACTGATTGGCCTTGCCTGTTCTGAGGCTAGCTAGGAGGATTTGACAACTGTGAGCTCTGAGGAAACGGGTGACTGTGCCTGACACAGAGTCTCATCCACTTGTGAATGTAAAGCACAAACCAAGATGGCAGTCCACTCTTCGAACAGCGCAGATCAAAAAACGAGCTCTCTTGAAGCACAGCTGTTAGACGAAAAACATCGTTTGACACGGTAGCCCATATGAAACAGAATCTCCGCCTCTGCTCTTAAAAAAAGGCTCAGTAGTTAGAAGATAAAGGGCAGTAATCTCTCCCAGTCACCACAGTAGTCCTAGTAAAAAGAGTTGTGACCCTCGCTGCGTGCCGTCTAAACACAACGATCACCTCCCCCCCCCCCCCCCCCGCTTTTTCGACATTAACAAAATAGTTTGGTGCGGCATTCTAATGCCATTGAATTAAAATAAGTGTTCCACTTCTGGCCAGGGGATTAGAGCCCTGTAAATGGGAAGATGGGGCTGGCCTTTCCAGTCCAATGTGCTGTGCCGAGGACAGGGGCCAGTGGCTTTGTCTTGGTGCTAATCTGTGGCCTCACTGAGGGGATTTTCATAGTTGAATACAGTGCCAGTCCGGTCGTCGTCTTCCTGCCGTCATCATTTCATACTTTAATGCAGTGCAGGCCCAGTTGCCACTCTCTCTCTCTCTCTCTCTCTCTCTCTCTCTCTCTCACGCGCGATTGTTGAGTGGGGACTTTTTTTTGCATGCAAATCTTCATATCCTCTGAAAATGGCAATCTTTAAATGAACCGGGCGAGTTGTCATTAACATGGCACGCGTTAACCCTTTGGTGGCCAGCGTACTGGGGAAGGCGGCAGGATAATCTGCGTGAGAGTTAATGGCACGCTCTAATGCTGGCCTATGGCTTCACTTCTGAGGCCCAGTGCTCAGCGAGTGTAAAACTATGTAATTGATATTCATGTAATCCTTCTGGCCCATTTCAGAGGGCTACAGATGCTGTTCGGAGTGTACATGAGGGTGCATTGATTTTGGTCCAAAGCAACATGTCAGGAAAGGACCACGCCTGTGCTAATCTGCTTAATCTAAATGTAATTGCTTCTGTCTCTCTTTTTTTGTGCCCTCCTTTCCGACCCACAGTAGGGTTTCAGCGGAGTTGGAGCATGTTCAATGAAACAGCATGTTTCGCGGTGTGTGCTTTTAAAATTGCCCATAATCAATAGTAAATGTGGTCTGATGAAGTGCTAGACTGTGTACTTGGAACAAAAACATTGTTCTTTCATCTTGTTGTTGGTGTTTAGAAAGTCTCTGTTGAGTTGAAAGGAATCAGAATAGATGCGTGTTTTACTAACCCCGGGCAACAGTGTTAATGCAATTGCATAACATCTCCATGGTGGCTTTATGACAGCTGAAACAACCAAACTCATCTGTGCAAGCTGACACGAAGTTACACATGTCAACTGTTGTTACACAATATGTAGTGTCTTATGCACAAGTCTGAATCAGCAGTTTGGCAAAGTGAATCAAAAGACCTTATAAAAACAATTCCAGCACCACCAGTCACGCATCTGAATTTAAATGAGCAGCCTTGGCCAGTTTGTGGACACACACACATTTGTAGTGTAGTTGCTGGATTAGCATAATCAGAACATGGATCTCATTATTTGTGACTTAGGAGAGATGAGCGCCTGCCTGCGTTCCCAATGAGAATGCCAGGCTTAAGTTCCCTTATAGCCTGGCAAGCACAACTCATTCACAAAGTGAATAGAGTCTGGTCACTAGAAGTTGGGAATCGTTCACAATGCTAGCATGGTGACGGGCATAAACATAACGTTAACTTTGAAATCATTGGGTCCAACATAATCAATCACAATGATCAGGGAATACTGACATCACTTCCTAAACTTACAAACTGACATAAAACAGCAGCACGCTAGAGAACTATTGTGTTTCAGGGTGCATTCACACTGGGGCCGTTTAACTGGGCAGTACCCGAGTGTGACTACTCCCCACTAGCCCTGACCCAGCTGATCTCTGCTAACATTTCAGTTCATGTCAAACACCAGATTCTTTTTACTAACATAGCTTGGCAACATGGAAAAACAGCAGTATATTTCCTGGTTTTGGAACAGATAAAAAAAAATGGCCAAACCCGTCGGTCCAAATGAACTTGGGTCAGGACCAAACGGTCTACTTTGAATGCATCCTCAGACTAGTATCTGTTTCTTTTTCCATAACACCAAAAAGGAAGTGCCTCCTCTGTGAGTCAAGCATAATAACATAGGACTCTGATGCCTACAACTACAGTACAATTTTGTCCATGGTAAATATCATGATACAGAAATTCTGAAATAGGCCTACTCCATTCATCACAAGACAATTGGTCTATGACATCTCATGATGTTTGTACAACAGAAGAGGAACACATATTCCTGAAAAGGCAAAAAGTGTCTGTTCACAGTATTTGTATTCATTCAAAATATTGTGGTGTCTGGTTCAACATCTTACCAGATGAACCTGCCTTGCCAAGTGCACAGTGCCACAAAACATAATATTTCTTGTCTTAAAAATCACATAAAAACAAATAAATAAATGCAAAACATATTTCAGTTCTTAACAAACATAACAAACTTTGTTTTATGTAAACAACAAAAGAGAAAGTGAAAAAAAAAACCACCATGTAAATGGTTAACATACACCTGCTCAAACAATCAAGTATTTCTACACTGACTCAGTCTATTGGGGACACACATGCATTGAATTGCTTTTTTTTCTGTCAGTCCACGGTTCCTTGATAAATTGAACCGCAGGCTAGTTCTTTTATGGAGGAGCTTTACAATCACAACATAATGAGAAAATTCTCTCTAAAATTCAAACCCAGAAATTGGTAGTTGACCTGCACTGGTGTCATATGCTACAGAATAAGCTACACCTACAGCAACAGAGAGCTGTGTGGTGGGAGCAGGCTTCATTCACTCTCTTACACTGAATAAGGCACTACGCCGAAATGCCTTAATAATGTGCAATAAACGCTTGTGTATGCAAAGTGCAGCCTTTTTTTATTCTTTCTTGCACCTACAGTATACTTTAGAGTAGGTCTATATGACGGCCTGATTCCAGTGAAATCAAGTGGTAGGGAGGACTGAGTAATGAAAATACCACACGTCGATTTTATTTCTACCCGCTGTATCCCCCCGAGGACAGGGCTTTGATTCTTTTGAGATCAATTGAATTTAATGCACTTAAATGGCAAAGTTCAAAACAAATCTGAGGTATTGTTGTATGTAGGATCTGAGTTTAGACAAGGTTTCCAAAGCACAAGGTAAATGCAGTGCTAGAGAGCATGGCTTGATGTTCTTAAAAAAAGAAGAAAAATACATCTTACACAGTTTAAAATCAATAATCAGGTCAATCCATGATGGATGGTGCTGCATTTACTAATTTCACCTCAAGAAAAATTACTGTGCTCCTCTTTACAGCGTGGGGTATATATGGGTAAAAATGGCACGCCAGAATAGAGTCAGTGCTCCCAATCAGATGCTCTATGCTCTGGTCCATTCATCTCTATCTCACTGCCCTCATCCACTGTCCAGTTTTACTTCAGCAAGTGAAAGGTGACAGTGGTATCACAAGCTGAATTGAGATCTTCTCTCTTGAAATTGAGTTTTACTAACTTAAGTACTTTGATACTTACAGAAAATAAATACTGTCTTAAAGCATTGAATACTATTAAAGAGTATTACACAGCTGAAGAGGTATTTGTCACGTAATAGGTTTTCAGTCGCTGACAGGTAGCAGAGACTGTAACCAAAACCCTCTTTTTCACCATCAGAGTATGGATGAACGGGCACAGAAATCAGAGGAGCGATTCTATTTGGTAGCCCTTGAAGAGTAATCAATGCGGTAGAGAGCACTGAAACAAAAAAGACCGTCAGTAGGTTAGGTCAGATGAGAACGTAGGACATGTCCAACTTTTCAGGTCTTGACGCTCAAATGAACTCATTAGAAGTTAATTAATCACAGCCATCGATCCATTGTCACTTTCGCCTGCGCTGGGCTCCGTATGCAGGCGGCTCAGGTTCTGCACAAATGGCTCCGAGAGGGAAAGACTCTCATGCTAAAGGATGGCTGGCATGCCCAGATTAGCTTCGGTGGCGCCACTCATCACACCGCGCGCGAGCAGCTCCATGCAGCCACGTCCCCCATAATACCAAGGGTGGTGGGATTCACTTCTCCTGGATCACATGCCACACACAACCAATGCTCTCTCGACTCTACTGCCCAGTACACTATTTGTGTCTACTTTAAAAACACCACAGATATGTGCTCACTGCACATCTTCAAGTAGGTAATCATATTATTATTATTTTTTTTTAAATTGTAACAAAATGTAGTACAGTATATTTTGGAAAAAAACATTTATTTTAATTATTATCATTTACATTTAGATAATATTCTATTCTATGTAACAACACACTACACACACACGCACACGTTTTGAGGTAGGTCAATATAGGCATCACCATTTTCATTTGACAAGTTTCCAGGTGAAATGTAGACCATTGGGGTGTTTTTGTCTCGTCTTTTAGTACAGTACGTGTTCCCCTAGCTCGACCGCTCTACCTCCTCCATTCTTCTGGATGCATGCAAGAGTTTCTGTAGAGCACCGAGAGGAGCGGAACTCATAGCTCATCAGCTAATGGTCATCGGATTCACTAGCTCCAGCAACTGGCACTCTCTGAATTAAGGCAGGTCTACTGTATTGAGGCCAGTCCTAGGTCATTCTAAATCACCTGCTGAACTAGCCTAACACCTGCCGCCACTTCAGCACTCCATTTCTTCCCCTTCGCATGGCCATGCTGGATGTTCATCATGCACTTGTCATATTTAGCTAAATTATTCTCCTAATGATCTTTTATATTTCATTAATTCAACACTAACATGTATTTATTATACGCATGTTGTTATTATGGTAATTGCATTGTTACATCATATTAATCTTGTTTGTTTTTGTTTGTTTGCCATTGCACTTCTCCGTTATTACTTTATAAATCACGTTGTCAGCTGCTAGCCTGGTTGGGGAAGCTGCTACAGCACTCACCTGGTAGTACGCTTACAGAGTAGAGGTCCCCCTGAACTGAGCTGTTTTTCCAACAGTGGACAATAGCCAATGAAATGCGGTTCCGATTCACAACTCTGATTCAGAGATCATTGTTGTATGCCTTTCTGGTAATGCACCACTAAGTTCTGATTTGTTACGAGAGGAGAAATGTGTTGGGTTTGTTTTTTTTTTTCTCTCTCAGCGAGCCCTTTTGTGCAAACTGGAGGGCATGTAGTTTCTTTAACCGTTAGATTAATACTGCAGGCTCTGAAGACTGTCCTTGGAGGCCAGTACACGGAGAGGTCATCACTCACACGGCAAGAACGAAACAACCAACGGAGCTTCTTTGCCTCCTTCTTTACGGATCATTTGGCTTTTAGCCTTGCAAAAAAAAAATGGACAGAGACAAAATCCTCTTCCTGCTGATGCTCTGCCGAACCCCAGAATAGCAAGGTACTGCCACCGCAAATGTGTAGGTTTATTTCACAACAAGCTTTGTGCATCTTGTAGGAAGTGGATGCAGAGAGACTGCAGATGGAAAATATGTCCGGACCAATGTCTAGACACAACACTATTTCTGACTATTCTCTCTTCCTGGCAACGAATGTTGTGGAGGTCAACATATATCAACATGCTACCTTGATTAGAGTAGTTTTGTATTGGCTTTCTTAAAAATCTGTATCAAGCTGGATTCAAGTTAGCAACATTATTCTTATCAATGAGTGAATGAATGAATGAATGAATGAATGATGAATTCATAATTGAATGAGTTCTAAATTCAAAAGATCATTAAGCTGTCACACACTGCAGACCTGATGAGATCCATCCAAGAATTAATAACATTATACACTGAACCCTCTGCAATTATAAAACTATAATTACTGCCCCGATGTATCAGCAAGATCACAGTTATCTATTCTGTCCCTACATATTGAAATTAGACCCCATTAACTAAAATACTATACTGGCTAATCTGTTTGCTTTGATCACTGACAAAGAAATGAAATTACCCATCGCACAGACGAACCCATACCTGTAACAGTTCCATCAGCAAGAGCAATCCTTGCCTACTATTTCAATTAATGTTAATGCATTCCTATTTATAACCCAGCGTTGGTTCATTATATTAAAGGGTCCCCTCAAGCTCCAAACATTTAAAAATCGGTCATCTGAGGGAAGAGCATCAACTATGCAACAAAAGAATTCTGAAACACATGATTACAGAGAGAACTTGGGGGGAACTTGTGGGTGCATTTCTTCTTTTTCCTTTTTGCCCCACAGAGATACGAGGAACAGAGTCTAACGTAACACAGTGTGTCTGACACAGATTCTGGTTAACATTCAAATGACCCTTGCTTAGGGCTTGCACATATCAAGTCTGCTAATATGCAATTAAATATCGGCACTGAGGTCCAACAAGCTTATTCCTTAAGATGGCACATACACCAGGACACCATGTCTTCCATGTCGAATACCAACATTCATGTATTTGAAAGCTGCATGGGAAAAACATTAACCCCATCAGGCTTCTGAGCCACACATACATTCAGATGTCACATAAAAATACATTAACCCCATCAAGCTCCCGAGCCACACACACATTCAGATGTCACATAAATACATTTCTTTATGTCCCCACTGAGCATCTGACATTCAGCTAGAGCTCAATTCCATCTCCTCCTTCCTTTATGATCTCGGCTGATATGGACTGGATGCCGGCGGTCTGTAGGAGCCCCTATAAGATGCACGGAGCGCGTTTTAACCTCTGGTGCTAAAGTAGAGCTTTTCATTTCTCAAGACCATTGAAGTCACCGATTTATACGGGTGAAAAGCCCGGTGAGCCCCCGCCCCCCCCAGGTCTATAAAGCCAATTAATCCAATCCTTTTTGCCAACCTCATTTAACAGAACGACATGCAATTATACATTTCCCTGCTGTGCATGGATGTATGTGTCTGCGTGTGTGTGTGTGTATGTGTGTGTGTGTGGGGGGGGGGATGGGTTTGGGGTGGGTGGTTGCTGGTGGTGGTGTTAAATCCCTGTCCGCAGCAGGATCAATTATTTCGATTAATTTAGCCTTTTCCCCCTCTGATTTCTCTGCGGGATTTTTTTGGCCAGACTCCGCCGACGCTCAAGGTCAGACCTCCCCTACCATGAGGTGTGTGTGTGTGTGTGTGCCAGGGTGCCAACATCCTGCACCGTTTACTTACACATCCCACTCTAGCTCATCTAATCTCCAAACAGCGTGATCGGAGATCTCATATCGGCATGGCTTTCCACCGTCTGAGGATAGGAATCCAGCGATTTTCCCCCTCTTGCGTCTACCCCATTTCATTGCCAGAAGCCAATTAAATTAATAAGGTGTTGGTGGAGATTCACATCCTGTGTGTGTATGTGTGTGTGTATGTGTGTGTGTGTGTGTGTGTGTGTGTGTGTGTGTGTGTGTGTGTGTGTGTGTGTGTGTGTGTGTATGTATGTGTGGGTGTGTGTGTGGGTGTGCGCGCGCATGGTGCACAAGGTGAACCCACACAGAGAGGAATAACAAAGGGCTGGCTCCCTGTCTTTTATACAGCCGCGTTATTGATCGTCTGTCAGAGGGATCTTCTGATACCCAGTGATAATTTGGCCTCAGCATGTTCCAGCTGTAATGATTCTGTGAGTGTATGTGTGTGTGTGTGTGTGTGTGTGTGTGTGTGTGTGTGTGTGTGTGTGTGTGTGTGTGTGTGTGTGTATGTGGGTGTGTGTGTGTAGCATACGGTTATATGATGCATTAAGTATAACAGCCTTACTAGCGATTCACTTACTTATTCATTCCTTCCGTAATTGTGATACTCAGATTCCAGTACTGAGGAGGAAATGTTACTGTCATTCACCTGCACTCCCCCGTGACAAGTTATTCTATTCTCGGGGAACGTAATCGCCCCCTCTCCAGTGAAACACAGCGTGTCACTTTGGATCCCTGCTCGCCCGTCTTGAAATCTAGATGCCGTGTCCGAGGACAGCGGCGGGCGCTAAAATATGAGTGACACTTGAAGAGTGAGCGCAGGTGAATGCTCTTAGCCACAGATGAGATCAGTAATGCGATACAGCCCCTTGCTCGGCTAATGGTGTAATAACTGCAGCTTTGTTTGACAGCGGTTTGACTCGACTTGCCTGTGGACAGCCTGGCAGGCTGATATCAACTCACCCTCACTTCTCCACCATCGACCTGTTCCCGAGCCATCATCTCGCCCGTTTTTGTTAAGGGCTTTTTCCCCCCCCTGGCTTTTATTTCACAGAGAAACACATGGTGCAAATCTACCTTTCTCTGCAGCATCAACAGCTTTGCGCTGACCTACATACACAGGCTTCGGCTACAATAACTGAAGAGGATATTGCAGTATTAAGAACTAGCAGGGTAATTTGATAGAGGACACTGAACAGTGGTTACATTTGCAAAGCCCTAAACACAAACAACATTTTTTTTTTTTTTTTTTCATAAGATGTACCCAGGACACCCGCAGCTGTTGACGTAAAATGATTGATCCAGTGATCGATGACACGGATCAATCTTTAAAAGTCAAGCTGACATTTTGTCTATTTGAGTTTAAGGAGGTGATTCGGAGAGAGGAGAGAGTGAACGGGCGAACTGACCTTTCAGGTCAAGTTGGCTGACACCAACCACCTTGTGATTAGTGGTAGTTGTACGAGAACCATCCGTGCGTCAAATTTAATATCATGGGGATTGCCTTGTAGTAGGTCAAGGATCATTAAGCATCGATGGCAATACTGGATGGTCAATTACCACAGTGTACCTCATTATGTCCGTCCGGACCCATTTTCACCTACATTTGCGCCGGCTTCAAGGGCAGCTGCTGCTGTTCCTGCAGCTTGAAGTCTCCGGGCGAGACAGAGAGACACGTCTTCATGATTCAGCCAGCGAAACCAGGAGGCACAAATCAGCTTCTCAAAGCGAAAGATAATGCTCTCCCTCAGAGGACACGGTGAGCAAGCATCCCCAGGCCTGGTTACATCAATCAATACGAGTGAAATTAGGCAACTGGAACAGAAAGTGGCGAGGGGGAGAGGCGGCCGTGTGTTTTTTCGGCTGGGGAAATGCCAAAGCCCGCAGCCTCATCTGTTAAAAATATGACGGTGACATTTTCACGACATCTCAGGACTCTGACAGAGAGCAAGCCTCTCTATCCGACGCCCGTCCCTCCCCGCCGTCTCCCCCCTCCCCCCCCCCCCCCCCCCCCGTTGTGCGTCTGTTCTCTTCTCTTCTCTCGTCCTTTTCCTTTTCTCCCTATTCACTGTATCCCTCTCTCTGTCTCCACCTGCTTTGCGTTGCGTGTCTTTTTTTCTCCCTCCTCGTCTCGGTCTTTCTCCTCCTCTCTCCTGTCTCGTCCGTCAGGCCTGGGCTGGAGGCTAGCGCCGTGTCTGGTGCGCAGTGTGGGCCCTGATAGATGAGAGGGCTGAGTGAGCTGTGTAGGGGCCTGCTCGCACGGGGGGGCGGGGGGGGGGCTGAATTACCGCCATTGATTGTGCTGCTTCGACACTCTGACAAAGGCCATGATCACTCATCTTGTTAAAAGAAGATTATCTTGGCTGTTTGTATCTTGTTACCCAGATAAAGATTTTTCTTTTTCCCCTCTCTCCTCCTGCTTCTCCTATTTAATGCATTAACCATTTCTGGCTTTCTTTCCTTCAAATTGGCTAGACTGAATGCCTTGTAAAGCCAATAGACCGATGTAGTTTTATTTGGCTGTGAATGGTAGGAGGTATGATTCATCTATCGACAGCATCGTTATCTTGTTTTCTTGCAAGGGTATTTGTCAGTCTTTCCTGCCTCTATACAGTACAGTACAGTACCCTCATCACTGAACACTCAATTTTCTATGGAACCAGACAAAGGAATCAGGAATCAAATAGGAAAACAGCTACAGTAGGCTATGTAAAACAATCTCCTTGCAAGCTTCCAACAATATACTGTACATGTTGATGTTTTCATTCAGGCTATAGACGTATGCATGGTTGGTGGATATCTCTCAGCTAGCAGAACAGTTTGATGTTCAAAGAACATGAAGTAATGAATATGATATCACTGTAAGAAAACACATCAAGCAGCTCCACTACGAAATCACCAAGTAACAACTTAAGGGCCTGGATCTATATAGCACTCTTTTTCATCCCATTTTCTGTAATTACATTAAAGATGCCTTAGGTGATGTTTACATTTGTGCGTTGTGTCTACCTCAGCCCCGAGAGCATATGCACCGAAATAATCAATGTGCTCAATGGATAATGCAAAATAACTGATGGACATGGATGTCCATTTTCCTGTTTAGGTATTCCATTAAGACTTATTCTACCGTGCAGGATATTGATACAGCGTTTCCCAATTGAAAACGCTGATGATTGGCTACACCCGAAATGTTTGTCTCATATTTATTACTTTGTCTCATAATATATTTCGGTTTATGTTATCAATACAAGTTCTTTCATATAATCCAGCTTTTGTGTGCGACTTCTCTTCTTTTTCTGGATTTACTACTTTTGGAGTTACGCACCAAGAGAAACACAAAGCAAGACAAAGGCGCGGACACCACTTTTACTAACTTTTGTTGAAACACATGCAAGTAAAAAATTCAGAGGTGTTTCAGCCCAATTTGACTTACTAGTCTCTCCTGTTAAGGCATTTGGTATACTTCTCTGTATCATTGCATTGAAGTGTCAATCAATCAATAGTCCACAGGGGATCAATGTCGCCACACTACTCTTGCTAAGTAACATCTGCATCCATGCCTTGTCAATGTCTTGTCAACTGGAGGTATTGAGTCACCGCCAGTACTATTTTTGAAAATGAGCCTTTTTCTCTGCGCCTGTCATCTTCTGTCCTCTCAGCCCAGGTACCTTTCTCTTCAGTGTGACTGCAATAGCGCAAGGGAGGTGGAAGATAGTGTTCCTCCGTACAGGGTCAAGAGTTCAGACAAAGCAGCTCAGATAAAACCACAGGGGTGTCTGAAGCCAGAGTTTGTAAATATACGTTGTGCTCTATATTGTTAGTTCAAAGGAGGCCTCTCCTTAGCTTAGTTATTAACCCCAAGACACACCTGAAGATGAAACAGTGTTAAAAGTAAAAACTTTTGTTAAGCTCCATGTAAGGGTGAAACTTTTGTTAGCTCCATGTAAAGCTTGTGGCATGGTCGTGCGTCTGCGTCCCGCGACATTTGAAGAATTGGAAGATGTGCTACATAATGCACACTCCAGAGGCTACTTACTGTACAAGCGGAAGGTGCAACAAGGACGATTGACATGAGAGATGAATGAAACAAACGTTTCCACCGAGTGCAAGTACGATAGACAGACATTGTTTGGACAAAACATAGAACACATTAACCTCCATTACTGTGCTAAACACGTTCCTGCTATGTCCTTTTAATCCCAAAGTTACCGCCTAAACGATAAATGAAGAATGAAACAAAATGCACATTCGACTTCTGCTTAAATAACTCCTGAACGGTTTGAGCTGAAAATGCAACTGTATTTGACATACAGTAGGACAGATGTAGTTTGTGACAAAATATTAGCTTCTAGTGTTTTACGATGTCTTTATGTGGTGGCTGCTGACTGCAGTATAGTCTAGTAGTACAAATCACAAAACCTTCCTAGTCAGTCACTTATGACACCATAGCTGTAACATAATTACAATTTTGTATGACACAAAACAATTCCACTTGTTATTAATTACTTGATGACAATAAAATAAAACATTGCCCTACTGTAAACATGTACGCATGACTTTGGCGCACGGGCTTAAATTTCGCGAGACACAAAACACGCCACGCATGCCGTAAAAATGTCGTCACACGCTCACCTGTTTCACAATGATATCCACTGCTGGCAGTGGTTCACCATACAAATGAAATCTTGGTATGTAGAGATAACCCTATAAAGCCAAATTGGTCCCATTACAACATCTGCTTGTTGCATTGCTACACACTTTGAAACCAAGATCAGGCACAGCTCATCACTCAGACTTCCGAGCCAGGTTTCAGGTCTAGTAAGATTTCTTGAAATGTTATGCCAAAAGATGTGGGAAAGAAATCAGTGATGCATGACAAATGGCCATACTCCTCTACTACACATTGTAGAATAGAAATAAAATAGGGTTCCCTGATGTTTTTCTTTAGTTGTTGTTTTGTTTTATCAGAGTGTCCAAGCCCAGTTGTTTTCACTGCCAGAGTTCACTAGAGACTGGAGAGTGAACTGCAGCACTCCCGCCCTGACAGAGATCAGGCTGCCACAGAGCTCCAAGCCAACATCAAAACAGATCCCGCTTCCTATGAAACATAAGCAAGTAGAGCTGTCTCTCTCAATGACCCTCTCGCCAGACCCCCGGTACGTGATGTCATGGCGGTCTTGTTTCCCCTGCCACGCTGGCCAAACAGGGCAGATAACAAGGGGCGGCTCAGGCTTTTTTCCCCACATGCCATTGTGCACCTGCTTCTTGGCAAACGTGCGAATAACTCGCACCTGTTTCAAAGCACCTGCTCCTTTATTCGCCATGTCCATCGCTGCTAATGCACCCTCGATGCAGCCAGCCGCCGGGCTTATATGAGGTGACACCTCCACATTTCGTTTCATAAGGGCCCAGTTTAAGCAAGGTTTGATTACAATTCATGAGAACAGCCTCTCTCCTCAACTTTGTGCGCATGACATTTTATATGCTAATGGTTAATCCTTCTGAAATCCCTCACAAAAACTGAGAGAGGGAGAGAGAGAGAAAGAGGGAGAGGGAGAGAGAGAGAGAGAGAGAGAGAGAGAGAGAGAGAGAGAGAGAGAGCTGGGCCATTTTCCTCTCTGAGCTCTTTGTTCTGCCATTATTATTACTGACAAGTAAATACAAAAAAACAACATGGGGCACCAACCAAACAAATCCACAGTGCTTAAAAGCGCTCGACTGCTCCATCTAATTACATTGCATGAAGGTTAATCCAGAGAGTTCTATTTTATTTTATTCTTATTTTCCCAGCTTCACCTGGCACACTCTCACCTACTGTATCCATGGTATCAGCACATGAGCCAAAGTGGGGGATATGTGGTCCACTTTGTGCTGAACCTGCTTTCCAAATTAATCCACAGGACATCCCGTTAGCTTTGAGCATGTCACTGTCGCAAACAAACGCTATTCTTCCTCCAATTGTATGAGAGGGGTTTTAAAAGCGAAGAGGATTAGAGTCAGGCATAACAGTAGACACCTCATAAAGTGGGCCAGTAATGTTATCCTCATCAAAGAGGTTACTGAGTTCTCGCCACATGCCAACGACGTGACCTCAATGGAAATATCTGTTATCACAACAATTCCACAGTCATTTCACCTCTCGCTCACTTGCTTCTTATATTATGTGCTCCGTAACATCACATGATCAAAGATCATGACTGGAAGAATTATTAGCTGTTTACACCACACAAAAATCGCATCATTCATTTTTAACGTGCATTTATACTCAGCATTAGAAACATGATTGACACAATTTTCTTGTCAACACTCATAGGTAGGACTATAGGATGACTGAAGCAATATTTTCCGCGCTGTGAGTTCAGAACTACAGTATGTCATATGCAAACGGTACACAGAGAGCAGTTTGGCATCAACCACAGGCCAAAAACACAGTCATGGAAAATGCATGAATGAGTCCTGCCACATGGGTATGTGATGTAGCCTACGTAGCAGCGTTGTGATGACGGCTCTGATGACGACCTTGATTCTGAGAATCTGTGATTACGTCTCTGTTATTTCACATCCCGCATTTCCCAGCTGGGGTTCAGTGACACTACCAGGGAGAGTACAGTCTGTTTATGAGTCATCACTTTTTTAGGCAAAAACAATCATCTTGCCCCACACATCATGCAAAGGATGAAAACTAATTTATATTTTCCTGCTCACGCTCAGGGGAAAAAAATGGAAATAAGATTAATGATGTCATGGAAAATTAGGTCAGAGAGGCATTTAATACCATCACTTACTTAAAATGATTTTCCTTACTTTAAAAAATTGTTTACAAATACACGACTCTTCTTTTTTCCTCTTGTGCTTGCCAATTTTTATTTGACACTTAGAAAGTAGCTTTATGGGGAGATGAGCTTTCAAAACTTCTGCAGAGTTGCATGACATTTCAGTTGAGTTATTTTTTGCTGCTGTGGTTTCAATGAGGGACCCTTTCCTTATTAATAATTCTGTTTTTTTGGCTACATAGCACTTCTACTCTCAACAACCAGGACTGAGTCTCTCATTCAATCACATCCTTATTAAAACTCTTCATCAAGAGTTTGTATTAGCTACTGTTCCTCTACTACATCTCTCCGCACACTTCGCACAGAAGAGCATTTGCAACAGCGAGAGTGTTCCGTTATTTCACGGATGAAAGACGTACAGACGCGTCTCAGTCTTGCCATCTAAATAGATGTTAATACCACATGAGACAAGTTTGTTGATGATTCCGCTGCCATGTAGCGCATGGACTGGCCTTTATCCAGGCGACCATATGCGCCACAGATTAAAGCAACAAACCCAGATTAAAAGACACTGCTGCCCCATCCTGCAGCGCTCTAATGAAGGAGGCCACTGGGTTTAGCTTTTTAAAAGGAGAGAATTATTTCCAGAGCCTCCTAAGAGCCCCTTACTCTATCAGATATGCACGCTACACGGATTAATACTTCTGAAAGTGTCTCTCTCTCTTTCTCTCTGTCTCTCTGTCTCTCTTTCTTGCTCTCTTCTACATTAAAAATGAAGGGGGTATTAAAGTGATTTAAATTAATTTCGAATCTCACAGAGAACTACTACTTAAAAGTCTGCCAAATCGTCACCTTGCCAAAAAGGACATTCAGTTGGATTTCCAACATCATGGCTTCAAGTAAAGTGCGGTAGAGTTTGGACTAAGAACATTTATCTGGCCGTTGGATTGTAGTCAAATGTGAAAGACTCACACACAAATTAAATCACAGGTCTTGTCAGTGATTTAGTGCTGCTTTATTATGTAATTTGAACTTTACTGTTTACAGAACCCTCCTCAGTATACTGTAGGTATTGTCAGATCCTCACCAATAGCATTTCATCTGAATTATTTTAAAAAGGAATTAACATACAAGACACGCCAACTTTTTGTTGATGCAATGTCTTAAAAAGACACCAATGACTCAAAAGAACATTTGCCAAAGCTCTGGTCCTGTGCTATTTTTATCTCTTTGGCTACAGTGGCCAATCCCCTCCGTGATAATTTTGTTTATACAAAGAACTTTTGTTTATTTGCTGTTTGCTTAATTTGCCGATCATGAATCAAGACCTCTTTTCCACATATCACATTACAGTGTGTGCTGTTTCACATTTCCTCTGGCAGGCTATGGGTTGGGTTTCAGAGAAGCACTTTCAAAAGAGGCCTCTCCCTCTGGTGAAAGTGCTATGTTCATGAATGAACCTGACAAGAGAAAAAAAAAGTGATAAATGAGTATATCTCAATTCCTGACAAGGATTACCTCTAATAGTCACTCTCGGTGATATAATAAATTTGATTGCCTGATTAGTTATAGCGTGTGTTGGGCTGTGTGGGTGGAGGGTGGGGGTCTTGGAAGCGTCTAGTAAATAGCCTCTAGCTACATCATGCACTGCTGAGCTCTGTAGCACGTTTTTTCTGCTGATATTCACAGGTCTTTCAAACTCATGATCGGGTAGTCACAGACTACAGTGCTGCTGTGGTCAGCACGACAGATCAAAGCACAACGTGGGGAGATGGATGGAGGCCAATTAGAGGCCCTGTCTGAGCCAGAGGATTGGCATGAAACCGTCCTGTCGGACTCAGACCTGACCGATGAGTCTTGTATTTGTCCCTCAGTCTGGCCTGGACATAACCATGGCTTGAGGGGGACCACTCGAGAGACAGATCCATCTTAGTCAGGCAGCGAACCTCGCTGTGGTGATTTGAAGTAGCGCTTTACACTAGCGGGACGTAAATGTTGTCTCAAAACGGGGTTGAAAAAGTGACAGCTGGTGCACAAGGTACTGTATGGGGTAAACTGGCATCATGGTAAACAGTCAGAAACGTCCAGAAGGATCTGGTTTCAAAGACGTGGCCAATGCTAAAATGCGCTTGGATTGCTCACTCAGTCATTGTCATTGGTGGCTGTCACCAGCTTTCTGTGCTTTTCTCTCTCTCTCTCTCTCTCTCTCTCTCTCTCTCTCTCTCTTTCTCTCTTTCTCTCTTCTGTGATCCCTGCTCATTGCAGTAGGCAGAGGATTTGTCATCGAGAACAGGCGGCTGTGTGTTTTGCCCGGCGTTCCTCCTCTGAGGGGCTTTTGGTGTTTCTCGTGTCTGTTTGTTTTGAGGGATTAGGCCAGCGGTGTCCTGAGGAGACTGTTGAGATAGACTCTTAAAGGGCCAGAGAACATGCTGGGGCACCCAGCCTGCAATTTTGCATTGAGACGCAGTCAAATGAGCCACCAAACGGAAAGGCGGAGATGGAGAGAGAGAGAGAGAGAGAGAGAGAGAGAGAGAGAGAGAGAGAGAGAGAGAAGGAGAAAAGAGGGGGGGAGAGAGAGAGCAAGAGGGACACAGAGAGAAACTGTGAGACGAGAGATGGCCATGAATGACAATGATGAATGATGAGCGAGCCATAGACGGACATTTTGAACACTATTCACGCACAGGAAACCCATTGAGTCTAACCGGTGACTTCACATCTACCGTGACTTCTTTCTACCCCGCATGCTTTTGGCAGTTGGGATATTTTTAGCCAATTAATGGTAAGACTGAGAAAGAAGGGAAAGGTGAACATGAAGAGAGGGAATGCAGAGGCAGGATGGAGAGAGGAATGGAGAGACCGCAAGAGAAGCGCACATGAAAGAGTAAAAGCAAAGAGAGAAGAGGTGAGAAAGTGACAGATAAAAAAGTTGGTGAGAAAGAGAGACTGTGACAGGAAGAGATAGGGAGGGAAAGCAAAAAGAAGGTGAGAGCGAGTATGTGAGAGAGAAAGAGAAAGAGAGAGAACAAGTGAAAGAGTGAGTGAGTGTGAAAGAGTGAGAGAGCAAGCTGCTGGTCCCAGAGCACCCAGCTCCTGTTTCTCCCCCACTGCCTCCAAGCAGCTCCCCTCGCCAGGATGGGGAATGGATGTTGATTTAATTCAAAGAATGTGATGACACCTCTGACACAGTCCTTGTGGGTATGGTCATAAATACTTAAAGACTCTCTTGTTTGTTTCTCTCTCACACATATCCTCTCTCTCCCTCCCTCTCTCTCCCTTTCTCTCTCTCTCCCTCTCTCCCTCTCTCTCTCTCTCTCTCTCTCTCTCCGTGTGTGTGGGAGCAGGAGGCTCCTGTCACTGCCAAGCTCATTCATTAGACAGACTCGTTCACGCCACTCCAGTCTTGCTGCTCTCATCTGTTTAGTTTTGGGATGTGAAGTGGTGTTTCCGCTCCGACTCTCTGCTGGGTGAGAAAAGGGGGAAAATCTCTGTGGCAGATAGGAACCATCATGCGGTTATGATGAAATATAGAGCTTAATGTCACAGCGATTAGTAAAAAATGAGAGGGGGGCGGGGGGTGGTGGACGACAACATCTCGGCTTGGTGGTCTCCACCGCCACGGGGCAACACAAAGCAAATTGCTGGGGAAAATTGCTATTCCACACACGTTTGTGCGAGCGAGTGAAAAAAAATGATGGCTGCAGGTAATCATGGTAGATGATAAGTCAGTTGCCTTTAAAAGCGGAGTATAGACAACCTGGCCACCACACTGGACTGATAACCCCAACGCGGGCATATGGGAGGATGGCTGAGGGTGCACAGACATGAGCCTTAACTGGAAAAGATGGCTGTGTGTGGAGCCACATGACAGAGACACACGAGGCAGGAGGAGCAGGAGGAGAATTTACACCGGATTTCACCAGCAGCTCAGAAGTCCGAGGACATTCAACATATTTCCTTCCCTAGAATCTAATTTCCCAACATTTCCTATTCAATGTGTGTATGCATGCATGAATGCTTCCGTTCAGAGATTCACATTGACATGCATCCTCACTGGTGTGTCTGGAATAACTAATAAATGCTTTCAGACCTACTATGTCCATTATACCTCTCTCAACATACCCATAGTCTCGACATGTTTGCCGCCCCCATATTTTCCATTTTTAGTTCACTCTAAAAATTATCATCTAGTTTCCTGTCTGTCACCATACTTCACACACTATACAGTCGTACATGTTATTATATTATGTTCTGGAAACAATACCGTGAAAAAATGGCCAACATGCAGCTATAACCATCGCAATACACCATAACAAATAGAGATAAGTTGCTCACTGAGCTTCTTATGTGAGATTCCTGGCTGATATTTCCCATAAGCACTGTAAGCTTAAGTAGCTCATAAAACCCTTCGTATGTATCATCATCACTAGATTCAAAGAGTTTCTCATTTCATTCGAACTTAAGTTCTTCTTGACAATGCTGAGATGAGTGCTCTGGAGTAGTCGTTGCAGCTAAGAGCTTCTTAACAACAACTTCTAACTGGGGTCAACAGCAGAGTGCACAGGCAAATTACAGTGCACTTGTACAGTAGGTGCCAAAGGGCAAGCTTATGTTGGACATACTGTGTGTGTGTGTGTGTGTTTGTGTGTGTGTGTGTGTGTGTGTGTGTGTGTGTGTGTGCGCGTGCGTCCGTGCGTGCGTGCGTGCGTGCGTGCGTGTGTGCGTGTGTGTCACAGGCTTCAGAGATGTTCAGAGACTCTAAACTTTTATATGCAGATGTTGATAAAGATGTTCCTGTCGATTTACATGTATGTCATATGAAGTCTAAAGGACAGGTGTGGGCATAATCTGATGTTACCAAATTACTACCTAACATGGTAATTGAGAAACATACTGTAAGTAAACATCAACAAATATTTGCAATAGAATCACTCATAGAGAACACTCAACAACAGAGTCACTCATAGAGAATCTCGTAACCTCTAAGATTCACTGTGTTAGGGGAACAGGGCTTTGGACTGTAAAGAAGTACTACTGTATAGTGGAGATATAGCTCACAGGCTTGGTCATCCTTCTGGTTCTCTTGATCTTGAGGGAAAGCCAACCAGACAGAGAGAAACCGAGTGTCAGACTACATATAATCTGTGATTTCATCTATTTCATCTGTTTCACCATGAACACAGCCGTGCTGTAACTATGAGCCTTCTATTCCCAAAAGCTCCGATAAGGTGTCAGTTATTGGGTGAGAAGATATTGATTTACTTTATAAGAAAGTTTCAAACTACACTGTGTAAACATCTATGTTTCTGATAGGCATCACAAAAAGTATGAGTCTCTCTCTCTCTCTGCCTCTCTTTATCTCTCTCCATTCTTCTCTCTCTCTCTCTCTCTCTCTCTCTCTCTGTGCATGTGTCTTGTGTGTACACCGAGTGACAATAACCCCCCGGTGGCCAAAACCAATCCCTTATTTATGGGCCAGGCCAGCTGTGTCGACAGGCAGGTGAGACTGTGTCACGCATCCATTTCCTCTTTCATGTGAAAATTTGCTCTCTCCGCAACTGCCCATGACCCACCGACCCGCTCAACTCCTCTGCATTCACGCACACACACACACACACACACACACACACACACACACACACACACACATTCACACACACAGACACACACACACCCGACACACACCCGACACACACCCACCCGCACACACACACACACACACACACACACACACACACACACAGACACACAGACACACACAAATGCACACATAAGGACAGCCCTGCGAAAGAGAGAAAGAGAGAGAGAAAAAAAAGCCTATTATTTTCCCATTCTGCTGTTCTCTGGACTTCTGCCGCTGTAGAGCCCTGGCTTTTCCCATATCACATGCAGCCTGCATCAATCAGGAGAATCCCCCACTCCCCCCCAGCACCACCTCCTCAGTCTCCTGGGGGGCACCCCAACCATGACGCATCTTCAAACAGCTGCTCTCACACGAGCCCGGAGTCTCCTCTCCACGTTTTAATTAGCCTCCGAGGGTCAGTGCCTCGTCAGGTGCTGCGTTAGCCCGCTCATCAAACCCCGGGCCTGCCCGGTTATCATGCACTTTCTCACGGGCCTGTTGGGTTGCTATTTGTGCGGCTTATAAATTAAGGGCCAGGGAATAGCCTGGGCGGAAAAAATAATGATGCCGGTCCCTCGATAATCGTACGAAAAAATAGGACGCAGAAATGTTAGACTTGGAGCTGCTGCAGTATTGACTCCTTTTAATTGGCAGCAAACACTCACCCACGCATTTCCGCAAACAAACAATACCCCCTCCCCTCCCCATTAACGGAGTGCTCAGAAACGCCTTCAAAAGCTGCACACACACCTGAGTTATTCTTAGTGTGAGGGGGAAGCTAATTGGTGGATTTATCGGGGGCTCTCTGTGACATGGCAGGTTCTTTAATTATTATTATTATTTATCTGCTCGTCTCAGTTAAAATAACAGGATCAATGTGTGTCCCCTGTATTGATAGGCACATGATTAATTCACCTCCCTGGAATCTAATCAGTCTAACCTGGCCCTTCATAATATCCGGAGATTTCCCACAACCAGAGGTTAAATTGTGCTAACCCATCTTCTCAGAAGGAGCATGGACAAGTTTGGCAGCGAGCAGTAATGTAAACGCCATTAATCATTACTCCATGCCCTGTCTACTCACGGCACAAAGTTGGAATACTGCCTTCTCTCCGACTGAGGAAGCAGGGCCCTCCAGTACCCAGTCGACATAATTCATAGTCTTAGCAATACATCCAAACGTCATTTAAGGAGCGTATGGGGAATTTTGACTTAAGCATTCTAAAGTGTCATAAGAAGATTTATGTGACGGGGTTTTTTTTTTTCGTGTTTGCTAGGCAACCAGTGTTTTTGAAACCTAACAACCAACCAAGCGCAGACGTTCTTATGTTAAATGTACAACAACTACTTCACAGCTGTAAGTGGTCTCTACGATGACTTATACTATATAAAATGCAGAGACTCACATTCATCTTCAGAAGGAGGCCTTTTTATATTCTCTCAGATATGCTCTGCATTATAGATAGCCTGTCTCACTGAATACTTTGTTAGGTAGGATCCTGTGTTTCGAAGATCGACTTCACCAATCTCTGTGTGTGTGTTCTCAAACTGTACAGCTGTGCGTTTCAACTCTACTGTCTCATACTTCAGGCTTCATCACTCTTCCAGAAGATGCCCCTATACCATTGGACCAACTGTTCACTATGTTTGACAGATCATTTGTCAATATTCTTTCAAAGAACAATACCCATCCAACAAAAACGATATTGGTTCTTTCTTCAAATCTTTTACAAACTGTGAGACAGGACAGGCTAATCCATCACTGAACATAACCCCCACTGATTTTCTCAGTGAACTGAATCCCTATCATGCAAAATACTATCTACCATATTCTTTTGGATGATTTCACTGACCCCAGGCAAATCTGAAAGGTTTATTGACCTAAACTTTAGTCGGTTTTCACTCACTGACTGTATTACGCGTATTGTAAAAAATTTGCCCAAAGGTTAGGTTACGATGTGTCAGGGAGACTTGAATAGCTGAGGGTAAAAGAAACTCTCTCATTGCTTCATTCAAGCTATAAAGAAGACAGAGGAGTTGAAATTTGCAAGGCATATAAACGTCTACCGTATCTGCGCACAGGGGGGAGAGACACTACAATCAGACTCACAAAGATGAAGGCGGATTTTCACACCTTTTCTTGTGCGTGCGCGTCACTTCTCTTTGTATAAAACTCTCTCTGCTTTCCCCCTCACGTTGCTGAACAGATGGAAGCCATCACTTTGTTTGCCAACGAAGTCTTTTTTCATTTTCAGAAAAGTACAGTGCTAACCATGCAACTCAGGCAGAGGAGAAACTTCCCTGCAGCTTGTTTTCATAGAGGAACTCTTGGAGTACAGCACAGAACACTTTGATGAGGGTTTCTTAATAGAACCCCTATAAGCACTCTGGCCATTGGCATTGTAGCTGTTTTAGCTGTGACTTATGATGCTTCAGATGTTTTATATTTAGTATAAAGAACATGGGAAGTGGCTATATTTCTCTCTGCAGGGCTCCTGACTGCAATCAGCATCGCATCAATATATATATATATATATATATATATATATATATAAGTACGCACCTATGTGCGCAACAGAAAAAAAGCCAAATCCTCAAACAGCCACACTGACTCTCATCAGAGAACTATTAACAACCCTCACACAATGGTGCCTTTGTTTGAACATATGCAGGCAGAGGTTAGAACGAGGCTCGTTTGGGGCCAATATACTGGCCAAATAAAAGCAGCGCCGTAAATATGAGTAATTGTGTATATGTGCCAGGCCCTGGCAGGCCCGTGTAAATCACCGGGGTGCTCGTGGACAGACAGATATACTGAGCGCTCATGATTGCTCGGCGGTTGCCGAATCGGAGCTGTCAGTTTTGTCTTTGTTATTCTCGTTGCTGCTGCTGCCTTCTCCAAATCCTAACGGAGGGTACAGTGTGTCAGCCTCATGCGCCTAATCAGAACGACTCTCACAGAGCTCCCACAGTCCTGCTATGAACTTTTGACAATCTCTTACGAAATATCCCTACACCATATCCTGGCAAGTGCACTTATTGCATCATGACATATCTGCTAGGTATTATACATGTAGAAAATGAATACATGATGGTATTTATGTTTTATATTTCATTATTTTATATTTCGTTATTTTATCCACCCTGCGGTTTTTATATTTCTTTCTTGTTCTTCTCTTTCAGAGAGTATAGATCAGCTCACTCACTCACTGGGCTTTCGGAGAGCAGCAATTGTGGAGCCGATTGCACGTGTCCTAAACAAGGTCATTACACGGCAACAAATCACCTATTGATTAAAGAAACAAACAGGCATGGACAGCCAAATGAATTTCCAGATCGATACAGCCATAAAACTTCATACAGTAGAAAGGAATTCTCTCCCTTTTTCTGTGTGTTTGTGTGTGTGTGTGTGGGTGTGTCTCTATGTGTGTGTGTGTGTGTGTGTGTGTGTGTGTGGGGGGGGGTGATCATGAATAGGCTACATGTGCTGCCCGAGTGTGTTGGTGTGCGTCTATGTGTGTTACCGGGCAGATGTTCCCATTCAAGTCAGCTCGTATAAAAACTGTGTCGGGGCTAAACTGGGACTGGCTGTTGGAGGATATGAGCGTGACAGTCATTAGGTCCTCATCTGGGCCGCCATCAGTCAGTCAGTTAGCCTCATTATTGATTTTTGTCTGCCGACACTGACCGGAGGCATGCCTGTCAATCATAGCGGTGACAGCATCACCTCCCAGACATGCTACTTGTGTTTAATGACACCATGAATGGGGGTTGGAGAGGGCTGTGGTGGAGACACACACAAACACATAAACACACACATACAGTACACCCACACACACCCACACACAACACACACGCACACACACAAACAAACACAACACACAGACACAGACAGACACACACACAACACACAATACACAACACACGCACGTGTATGCGCACACACACACGCACGCACGCACGCACGCACGCACGCACGCACACACACACACACACACACACACACACACACACACACACACACACACACACACACACACACACACACACACACAAACACACACACACACAAATAGATATGCAGTATATCATTTTTTACAGTCTCTTGCCAACACCGACGAGTTGAACATGAAACCAAGTCAAGAGCTGTAAAGGAGATGCCGTGTCAATGAAGTGCAGCGTGAGGCTGGGAGAGACGAGCACAAGCTCTCCTGGGAGACAGCAGAACAACACCACCGTGCCTGGATGAGGCACCAAGCAAAGTTCACCCAAGTGCTGCACCAGACCAGCTGTTGTGTTGTGCTGAGTTGTGTGTTGTGCTGTGTTGTGCTGTGTTGTGCTGTGTCTTGTTTGACTTGAGTTAAGGTAGGGTTGAGTCGAGGTCGAGGTCGGTGGCGGTGGCGGCAGCTCTGGTATCCGGAAGTGGCAGGGGGTGGGGTTGGGGTTGGGGGCGGCGGGGGGCGGTCTGGGTCACCATGACCTTGCTGTGCCGTCACTCACTAGGATGCTAGGACTCATCGCCGGCTCCGGCTCCAGCGGAACCTCTACGTCAGGGAGAGTGCGAGGGAGTGGGAGCGCCCGCTGTCACCGGCATCTGCACCATCTGTTCTGACTCAGTGCCGTGATGGTGTGATTTAACCCAACGCCATGCCCCTCCTCCTCCTCCTCCTCCTCCACGTCCTCCCCCTCTTCCTCCTCCTACTCCATTGCATAAAGCTTCTTACGGTCTGAGCCCAGAGGTTAGGGTTAATGTGCCTGAATACCACTCGATTAACGGGCTACCACTTCACTGGTACATCGTAAAAAGCATCTAGGTCACCCTGGGGGCGGCTTTTTACCAGTAAGGCTGGGGTGAGTGACCGCACGGGCCGGTCAAATGTAGTCTCAGTTCACCTTGTGCAAGTCACTGCCTGATCATTTTTTCACAGCCTTGTTTTTTTTCTCTCTTTTAGGGTTGAGTTTTAATCAGAAGTGTGAGAGTCTGCCTATGGAGTTCAGAGACTGCATCTTTTTTTTTTTTTTTTGCTTTTTCTCCATCTCTCACTCTTTCTACCCTCACATGCTCCCTCCATCTCTCCCTCTGCCTCTCTACTGTGGGCTCAAGGTCGGTCGCCTAGGAAAGCAACAGCTGGAGCCAGGCTCTAAATCCGCTCCTGGTTTTAAATAAATGTGTATTTATTTTCACTCTTTATTAATGACTCCCACTGCGAGTTCTCAAATATGGGTGTCTGTGGAGGATCTTGTGTATACCCATGTGATATTGAAAGAGAGAGAAACGTGTGTGTGTGTGCGTGTGTGTGTGTGTCAGAGAGAGAGAGAGAGAGAGAGAGAGAGAGAGAGAGAGTGTGTGTGTGTGTGTGTGTGTGTGTTAGAGAGAGAGAGAGAGAGAGAGAGAGAGAGAGAGTGACCGAGTGTGGATTTTTATATGTATGACCGTGTGTATACCCCCCACTGTGAGACAAATATGATTGTTGGTGGGGTAGCGGCATTGAGTGCAGTACTGTGGAGCAGCCTGAGATGAGGCAGTGTGAGTCATGCCGGAGTGAGCCTGGCTGTTTGCTCTTGTCTGGTGTGTGTGTGTGTGTGTGTGTGTGTGTGCGCGCGCGCTCGTGTTTGTGTGAGTGTACGAGTGTGTTCATGCTTGCATATGTGTGTGTATGTGGTGGTGGTGGTGAAGAGGAGGGAGGGCAGGCTATGCTAAGCAGGCAAGCAGGCAGCCCTCTCCGGGCATGTGAGCTCCTCTGTGAGTGATAGAGACGGCTGGGGGATGGGGATGGGGTTGTGGGGGGAGGGAGGAGGTGGGTAATCCTGGCCCCGATACATTCACACGTCCTTCCTCACTTAACCGGCTGGATTCAAGCAGGAAAATCAAAGCTGGAGACTTACCCAAAGCCTCGCCCCCTTCTGCTGCCTCTGCCACCATCACCACTGTCACCACTCCTCACTCCTTAACTGCTTATCTGAAAGGGGAGACACATTGATCACGGGCCAACCAAATCTACCTCAAACAATTTGTGATGCTCGGTTAGCTCTGGGTAATGAAAACTGTTGAGCCATATATGTGGGTGTGTGGCTGTGAGGGTGGGGAGTGAAATTAATTGATGCAAGGGCGTGAAAAAAAAAACAAGACTTGGGTCGTTTTCTATAGATTTCTCTCATCTGTCTCTTGCTTCTTCCCTCTACCAGTGGCACCTGCTTGTATTCCTGCATGTGTGAAGCTAAAGTTGTTTTTGTTTTGCTTGTATCAATGGGAACGAAAAGGGAAAGTCAGACATGCTCCCATGTGTGGCGTGCTGCCTCTCTGAGTGAGCGTGGCATCTATCACCTCAAACAGCAAGAGAGAGAGAGAGAGAGAGAGAGAGAGAGAGAGAGAGAGAGAGAGAGAGAGAGAGAGATTTCTGCTGTTCAGACAGGTTAAACAATTCTCTCTCCAGCGGCCAAAACTATCCACAGATTTAAGAAGATAAATAAAAACCCTTAAGCCCACCTCTGTCTGAGACCTTTGTATGTCATTATCAGACAAAGGACTTGCCTACCGTACACAGAGAAATGAATATAAATGTACAGCTTTCCGCCTTAGTAGACCTATATGTTTATAGAAAAAAAAAACATGATAATTGCAATATTCTATATTACAAGATGGGGATTAAGCAGTTTACAGTCCCGGAAATGAAAGGAAATGGACGGGCCTGCGGTAGAGGCGTTATGACAGTGCTTCTGGGAAACGCATTATGAGGGCGGGAGAGGTGTTGTACTGTAGGCTACATGTGTGGGCGGAGAAGCCTCAACTTAAAGCTCCCTTGGTACACTGACCTCGAAAGTAACGACAGTGCAGTGGGATATTACATCGTCTCACGAAAGGTTTTCTAGACTCATTATTAGAATTGCTGTGAGAGAACAATACGAAAATAATGTTAAAATAATGCTGTAAGATAGTCACTAACCCTCAAGAAAAACGTGTCCTTTTTTTCCCCTCTCAAGATGATGAAGCAACTCTCTGACAACCCTTAGCAAGCCTGTGTATATTGTATAGAAATGTGATATTGCTTTCATAGCCAGACAGAGATGAGAACAATGTGCTCGAATCAGTGATACTGCTCTCCATGCTAATATTCTCTATTTTTCTTGCCTAGAGCGCCATGCGGGACAAACATCCCGCCTGACTGTGCGCGCGTGTGTGCATCTATCGCGCTCTGCAGTGAGAGAAAGGATTTCTGTCGCGTGGGATTACAGGTCAGGAAAAGCGCCATTGCCCCCTACTGGAACCTAGCGGAAATACCTTCTGGAATTCTATCTCTACCTCTGTATTTGCTCAGGCATATGACAAAAATGTGTGGGCTCTGCGGAATGAATCACTGTTTCTGTTTGGGAGTGGGAGTAGAGGCAGAGAAAAGAGGCAGACATGCTGTTGTGGAGGAAGACACACACACACACACACACACACACACACACTAGCGGATATGAAGTTGATAAAAGAAAAGGAGATATCAATGGAGATGTTTTAAGTATAACGAGGGTGAAGTAATATGGAGTGACATGGCACATTCTCATTAAGCCTGAGGTCAAATGCACAAGGCTAGAACCCTGCGTGACTCATCACTTCCTCTAAAGAAAACTCAGAAAGCTAAATAAATAAAAATGTGGGGGCTGTCATTGGTATGTTTGCCTCCACACAATTATTCACTTCGAGGTTTCTGCGGTAACCCCGAAGTCAGAGAAAATGTTTTGTCAGTTTTGAAATAAGAATGACCCCAATCCTTCCACAGCAATAGCAAGGCGAGTTTCAGCTCTGGCGTGCTTGCCAGGCCGATTCAGATGTTCCACTGCAAAGTCTGCAATAAACATTTCACAGCAGCAGTTCAGAAGTGTCTCTCATGGACTTGTGTTGTAATTCATCACATCATGTTTTTTTCACCGACATTTCAGTGAAAGAACGTATTTTTTTCTTAATCTCCTAATTATGCTTTATCATTTCCATCTGTCACACAAAGCACAACCGATGTTGCAGACGACCTCGCAGCGTGTTCTTGTAGCTGGCTGTGTCATTTCCTCTCTTTTTTTCCCTACTCCCTCAATCTCCCTACCTTCTAATCTCAGTACAAGGACCAAAGCATGACCCCTATCTAATTAATTTATCACGACTGACTGATTACTGGCTGAATGAAATTAAGCTTTCAGAACATATTTTGAAGGGTTGATGTATTTTTTTCCCCCTTCTTCCAGCCTCCCTGAGAGGAAGTCTTATGGGCAGAACAGCTCACATTCTGTCAGAAAGCAGGAGGATTTTCTTCATTAGCCAGAGCCCTCTACCTACACCCCCCCTCCCCCCCCCAAACCCACTCCCGCTCCTTCTCCATCTCCCCATGCCCCCCCCCCCCCTCTTCACAACCCACCTTTCCCTTTCCCTCTTTCATCCGAGAGCTGCTTGTGCCTTCTGAATGGACCTATCCTATTCAAAGGGAAACGGGGACACCTATCAAAGTATATAGATGAAAGCGGTCTAATGATGTATTATACATGTGCGCCGATTGAATGAAGGGGTGGGGGGGCGGGTGGGTGGAGGAGAGAGAGAGAGACAGATAGAGAAAGAAAGGAAGAAGAACAGCAGGGTTTTTTTTTTTAAGAGGTTTGCAAAAGAATGCCTGTCAATTTAGAACGACACTGCGGGAAAGGGAGTGAGATAGAGAGACGTCCCCTGTTTCCGCTCGGGTGTTCTGTTGGTATTCCTATCAGGATGGCCTCTCTTGCCACCAAATGAAAATCAAATTAAACGGGGAGGGGGAGAATAAGAAGGAAAAAAAAGGCACAGCCTCTCAGCTGAAGCATTCAAGAGAAAAGGTAATTAATTTCGGAGCGAGTGTGATGTGCGTGCGTGTGACGTCCCTCACTGCACCTCTGTCACCTTCATCTCGTCAAAAACTGCACCACGTTTCCTTCTGACTTACCTACACACACACACACACACACACACACACACACACACACACACACACACACACACACACACACACACACACACACACACACACACACACACACACACCGTATGTCCAAATAGCAATCTGTGTCATTCATCCATTACTATACTGGGAACCACATCAATGACATGCCAGTTTGTTTCATAGCCAATGAAGGCTGGCTTTGAAGCTTTTTTGCCGTTGTTTCTTGCTTTTGTTGTTGTTGTTGTTGTTTTGCTTCAAATATGGCCCTCAGCAGACCAATGAGATTAGTTACTGCGTGCAGCATCTGTTGCTTTTTGCCCACCATTTGTTCACATGTAGCTTAGAGCGGGTGGCACTGGTGCCAATACTGCAACACCGGCTCTGATGAGTGGGCCCAGCAGGACTGACCATCACATCCACAGGCCTTATAACCCCCCCCCCCCTCCCACACACACACACACACATACTCCTGTGACCCTTTCAATGCGCCAAATGACCATCACCCAACTGAAATGGCTTCTGACAGTCAACAACAGGCATCCGTGCATGGCTGTGTCACATTGCCAGAGACAATATGACCCCCACCCGCCACCCCGCCTCACCCCCGTGGAGATTAATGTGAGATTATGCCGTGGCGATGTAGCAGCAGAGTAGCAGTGTGTGTCAAGATCGCCACTTGCGTAACACAACACAGCCACAGTCACACAGCCAGACGATCGTGTGTATACACTCTGGTCGGAAATGGGCAGATTATGCCGTATTTTTTATTATTTATTTATTTATTTACGAGCATTTCCGAACAGAAAAATGCATGGCGGAGATGCGTCGGCTCCACTTAACTCCCACGCTGCGCAGTAGTTACTAATGAGACTTACGTAAGTGTGCCATCAAAGAATCAGGGCTCCTTTCTTTTATTGCCCATCCAGGGCACCCAGCTCTAGCTCTCTCCTCCCCGTCTCCAGTGCTCAGCTGTGCTGCTACTGAGACATCATGTGAGCAGTCAGCACTTTTCCACACAGCAGGCAGGCGGAGGAGGGCGGCAGGCAGAGAGAAGGCATTAATTGGATGTCTGGCTTCCATTAAATCGTAACCACAGAGCATTAGGGCCAGCAAAACGTACACTTGCAGTCCATCATGCCACAATGCAGACGCACACACACACAGACACACAGACACACAGACACACACTGCTGGGCTCATTGTAAAGGAGTAGTCTGTGTGGTTGCACAAGTTAATTTCTATTTGCATCAGAAACTACCTCTGGCTCACCTACAGTACACACATGCTTACAATGCAATACAGGCTTAGGAAGTGGAGGTTAGGTGATACATGCATGTATGTATTAAGGGGGTGGCCTGTCTTATCTGGAGTGACAGGAGTCTTACTGTTTAACCATGCGTATAACCAGGGGAGTCTTAGAACTGTATTGAACGTTACACATCCTTTTATTGTATGAAGGCATGCATGGAGACATTAATAGGAACCAGTAACTTAAGTCTGTAACCTATCTTTATTGATGTGGAAGTTCAAGGTTTATCCCAAAATAAAACTTTTCAGCTTCAATTACTGTGTGTGTGTGTGTGTGTGTGTGTGTGTGTGTGTGTGTGTGTGGCATTTTAGACAGGAATTCATAATGTGAGAAAAACATCACTTCTGATTCTGAAGAATTTCTGAGCTGGATTAAGTTAAATTTATATCCAAAAAAAACCCCATCAAATACCCTATATAATGTTTGCATTCACACATCCAAGCAAAACAACTCGATGTCTCATTCCATGATACAACCAGTGAAGAGCCATACTAAAATAGCTGTTACAGAAAGTTTTTCAATAACATCACAAAATGAAAACACAATGAATTATTCAAAACCCTTCATTTATCATTCAAAAAAAAAAAAAGGATGGGTGCAAATCCATCCGCAGTCAACTAATCTCTCTGTGTAAATTTTTACATAATATTAACATTCACATCATAAATTATTTACAAACTCTCTCTTTGCATTGTCTCTGCCAAAGCGATAATATGCTGTATAAGCACAGTGCACCCACGTGTGTGCTTGTGATACTGGGCGACACGACCAATGGCATTATATTAGACTGTATTTCCTTCAGTGCGACAAGGCACAGCTACCTCCAGGGGTCTTTACATACGGAGTGTAGTTCAGCGCGGGCAATATATATTTTATGAATAAATGTCCACCACATAAATACAACATATACGTCACACAGAGAGGCGTCGTTATCCTCGCATCCAAACTATTATAAACAGAAAGTGATATTGATGCACTTGTTTACTGCCATTTAAATCACGCTTATTTTTTTTTATTATTGTTGTTGTCCTACTTGATGATGAACCGGCCCATAAAAAAGACCAGCAGAGCTGGACCGCCTGACATTTTAGGGAGCCCTTTTGGAGTAGTAAAGATGCCTGTGTGATATATCAGCGTTGGCTGCCTGTTGGCATTGTGGGGATGCTTCTGAGCCAGAGGAAAGAGAGAAAAGAGTGGGAAAGTGAAATATGTGGATGAGACAGAGAGAAATAAAAGAGAGAGAAAGGGAGAGAGCGAGAGAGAGAGGGAAAGAAAGAGAGAGAGAGAGCGCAGGCCTAGTCAGAAAAGATAAGAGCAGGAGATGGAAAAAGTGGGGACCAAAACGTGCACAAAGAGGCAATGCTGAAGACAGGCGAGTGCTTTGAGAGTCAGAGCCCATATAGAGCTCTTATGGGAGAGGAGGTGGGAGGCTGAAGAGGGGGAAATGAAACGATGAGAGAGGGAGGATGTTCAGGGGCCGACAGAAAATAAAGCCATACAAAGGAAGCGCTGACAGAAAAAAAAGAAGAAGAGCAAAAAGGATTGCGTGAAGAGAGAAGACAACAGGAGAGAGAGAGAGAGAGAGAAAGAGGAGAGAGGTGCTGTACAGGAGTGTTAACGGAGACGGAAAGAAACAGAGAGCAGCTGGAAAAAAACGAGGGGGTTGCAGAGACTGCTGCCGGAGAAAAGTGAGATAGTGACAAGGCAGACAGCAGGCATGCTGAGAAAGAGAAACAGTCTCTGTCTGTCTGTCTGTGTGTGTGTGTGTGTGTGTGTGTGTGTGTGTGTGTGTGTGTGTGTGTGTTGTCCTCAGGCTGGCGTGTAGAAGACCTCTCCGCTGGTCATCCGCCTGACCAGCTCCTTCCAGAGCAGGTCGCGCTCCCCCTGCGCCCCCTTCATGAAGCCGCGGTTCTCCTGGGCCCGCCGCACCAGGTACGGGATCACCTCGCTGACCGGCCCGTACGGCACATACTTGTACACGGGGAAGCCCGCCTGGCCTACAGAGACCGAGAGAAGGAGACAGAGAGGATGTGTGAGTGAGTGAGACAGAGAGAGAGAGAGAGAGAGAGAGAGAGAGAGACAGAGAGAGAGTGACAGAGAGAGAGAGAGTGACAGAGAGAGAGGTGGAGAGATGGAGGCAGGGAGGTTGCTACACTTATCACAGATAGACTGTTAAGAGTAATGGGATACCTCATTCACCTGCCAGACCAAGAGAGTGGGGGAGAGGGAGACAGAGAGAGAGAGAGAGAGAAAAAGAAAGAAAGGGAAAGAAGAAAGAGAGAGAGGGACAGGAAGAGAGAGGGGGGGCTGAGAAGCTGATTTAGAGAGGAGAAGAATGGGAGAAATAAAAGGATGTTTCTTGGGGCAGGATGACCTTAAAGAGGCTGCGAGGGGGCCCAACCCATTAGCTGCGAAATGTTTTTTTTTCCGCACACAGCTCACGGGGAATGAACAGAGGAACAGGAGGCAGAGAAGGAAAAGAAGAAAAGTCAACTCTAAACAGAAAGACAGAGAGAGAAAGACAGACACAGAGAAATTGAGAGAGAGAGAGAGAAAATGAGATAGAGCGAGTCACTTTTTCTGTTTTTCCTCCTTTTTTCCCCCTCTCTCAAAAGCGCGTCATCATGAGACGCTTGCGTTTGGTGGCAAAAGACACCTGTGCCGAGATAATGGTGATTTAGGTGTCAGTCAGCCCACGGGAGCGGACGGGGAGCTCCTACTGAGCGTGTGCGGCGTGGCGCGGCGCTGCCACCACATCAGTATGCACCGCACCATGCCTTAAGCTCTGGCACGCTCACACACTCCCCATATGCACACAGACAACCTCAGATGGGGACAGAGCACTGAGGATAAACGACAGACAGAGAAGGGGGGGGGGGGGGGGGGGTGAGGAGAGTGAGAGAAAGCCGGGGGAGAGGGGGGGGTGAGGAGAGAGAGAGGGGGGTGAGGAGAGAGAGGGAGAGGAGAGCGAGGGGTTCAGGAGAGAGAAAAGAGAGGAGAAGAGTGAAGAAGAGAAAGAGATATGGTAATGGAGAGAACAGAGGAGAAAGAGAAGAAAAAAGAAGAGGGCAAGAAAAAGAGAAAGAGAAAGAGAAGAGAAGAGAAGAGAGGTGAAGAGAAGGGGATATGGTTGCTCCAGTGCTACTACTTGCTCTTCCATCTGGTCTGGTTGATGTCCTTACCCAGGGGGAAGCTGATCTGATCACACATGCCCAGGAGTTGGCCAAAGTACACCTTCTTGTCCGTCGGCGCCAGCTCCAATTCGTTCATCCTGTTTAACAGGCACACACAAATGACAAGACAGACAGACAGACAGACAGACAGACAGACGGATCAGTGCTATTACAAATGCAGTGCATATCAGGAGCTCACACACTGCACAAACGGATAGCCAGGGCTAAGACACTGACACATTCTCAATGCTATCTTGAAAAGGCTCGCGAGAATCACGCTGAGGCAGGCAGGCAGCTATCCGAGACATCTCTCTAATGAGATTCCCTCTGATGACTCACTCGCTTTGTGATATTAAGCTTTTCAGGTGGCTGCCGTGTGTCTAGCACATTCATGTATGAAATCAAAATTCACCAATCAGTATACGCATATGAAAGCGTTCATTTATGATTGTTAGTATGCGCTGGGAGCACGGGCGCACTCCGGAACCATTCTGTATTGTTAAAGGTTCCACGAATAGCCAGATGAAGCATCCCTTCCCGGAAAGCACTTTGAAATTTCCACCTCTGAAGAATTCTTTGCAGCCTAGGCTAGCCAACACACCCGCCCACCCAGCCAGCTCCTTCTATCAGCACATGTGTGTGTGCGTGTGTGTGTGTGCGTGTGTGTGTGTGTGTGTGTGTGTGTGTGTGTGTGTGTGAGGCTGAGTGAATATGTGTGTGTTTAGTAGCGAATCTGCAGCCTGCACACGTGTTGGTCTCTGACTGTGAGCCGCTGAAGGCGAGCCGTACCTCCTGAGGGTGAACTTGACCGTGTCCAAATTGTGCGAGGCCACCATGACGTTAGCGCTTCTGCTGTTGCCAATCTCCTCCAGCACATAGTCCAGACACCTATAGGGGGTTAAGACAGCAGGAGGCTTGACATTCAAGTCAGCCCCTTATATCGATTCACAAACCGTCGCTTCAAAGGCTTATTGAAAGCCATTCTGTGCATCAGATATGTGTGTTTTAAGCATCCATTTCTTCTTGAATGCATCATAGATTCTACTCTGTAAAAGGGAGCAGCAATACTCTGTTGGTTTCATCTGCTAGTTTTGTACTGCCTGGTTTTATCCAGTTCAGAAAGAGGAAGATTGATTTTATCTTATGAATGGCCTGGTGCAGTCTGTGTACTTTTATAAAAACCCGTCTGTCTGTGGAATCATGAGTGTTTTGATGACACAAAAATAGCTATTCAGAGGTAAACATGAAAGATAATGGAGAGTGTGTCTCACTTGTGGTACATCTGGTTGGTGGACTCATAGTCGGGGTTGATGGGGTCCTCGTAGCCGATCTCTTCAGCCCTGCTTCTCTCCTGGTACATGTACGCGCCCCGCACTAGCTTGGCACCAAAGTACCAGCCCTCGCGTCTCGACAGCTCCACGTCCATAGACACATTATCAAAGGCTTCCTGAGCGAGACAGGGTAAGAAAAGGAGAGAGAGAGAGAGTGAAAGAGAGAATGAGTGAGTGAGTGAGTTTGAGAGAGAGAGAGAGAGAGAGAGACAGAGAGAGAGAAAGAAAGAAGAAAATAGAGCCCCAAATGGAGGCAAAGTTGTGTCTGTCTGCTGGGACTAAGCTCTTTTGTCAGAATTATAAAAAAGCGAGATTCGTCATCTTGCACACTGCAGACGAGTGAATCACGACATGTCACGACTGAGGTCAGACTTTTAATTGCTTCAGGGAACATCATTACGGAAAAATGCCTTCATTCACACTGCGAATGTGAATGTGAACTTGGAATAAATACCCTCACACTCATTATCAAATATGTTCCGACCTCTCAGTGAAAGTGTTCGACTAGACTGGGTCATTAAAACCCTCCCCTGTTAGATAATGAATGGGAGGACAAAGCTTGACTGGCAGAGTGATAGATAGACCTGTGTGGAGATCATCCATATTCTTCAAATGGACACCATAGACGCAAGCAAACATTTTCTTCATAAACCCAGCAGAAATAATGCCTTGTTTACATCTCAGGCATGAGTAGTACGTATATTTTCCCAACGGCCAACACAATTTATAAATGATTATTTCAATAATCATTTATAATAATTAATTATCATTATTAAGCAACTGACACAACTATGAGTCCGTCAATCTTCTCATGTCTCTTGCACATCATTGCCTGCACATCAGTCACAATGCCAAACACTTTCATCATTCATCTTCAAGAGCCATCACTCCGACTCTCTCCGGTGTTTTTCAAACTACTCAGTGTACAACTGAGAATGCCACATGCATTCTAAAAACAAAAACAGGCCGTTCCCTCGAGGAAGATTAAAAACGGTCGACATTTCTAATGGAGTGACTGCTGCCATAAGCTCGTGGCCTGGCCTCCTCCAACATGGCTGGGCTGTGTCTGTGTCACTAATGTGTTGCTCCAGCAGCTCAGGCAGAAAATGACACCTGAGGCTCGCCTGTGCGGCACGACTCGCTCCTGTACGCAAATTAAAAGAAGAAGGGGGGAAAAAAAGAAGTCACGGCAAGCATTTAAATGCCCTATGTTACCAAAATGCAATTACTGTGCACATCAGGCCATGACTGTGTTGTAATTGAAATAAAAAATGTAAGGCCTTATCTTAGGTGTTCTATCAAATGTCATATTTTTAAGCTCCTCAGTAGTCTGAGCTACAAGCTGTGATGTGTATGTTTTCATGAGTTTCAGTCCTTCCACCAATGCTTGTCCAACAACATCTGCACTACATATTCTGAAAATAAATAATTAGGCAGTTAGAGGGAGAAAAACAATGTCTATGCAGAGCCGGTGTTTACCTTGATCAAATTCCTATCATCAAAACAGTAACCAAAACAAACATGCAAGATCATAATCACAACAGCCTATTCTCTGTGACTCACTGTCACACATTACCAGTGAGATCTAAAGCCTGACTGGTTGCAATTCATAGCAGTTCCTGACAAAGTCAATCAGGGAAGCTTGTGCACGCTATGCTAGAGTGGCGAAATGGCAATAGCTGATACCACGAGTACAACGATAACAGGGCCAAGTGCAATTAACAGAAGTGTGAGTAATTGTTCTGTACATGATTGATACTGTATGAACCAAATTAGCAGCCTGATCCATAGTATCAAAACACCTCAGCGAAAAGTTGACCAGCTGACATCTGGTACCAAAACAATGTGGCTAATTTCCATGACCTGTAAGATTTATAAATAGTAGCTAAAAGCCAAAACATGGTCACTTTTGTCCTCTGAACATATGTTGTAAATTTATGAACAGTTTTCTGATGTCTTTCAAATACTGTGGCCTCCCGTGGCTAAGCCCATTACTCAGCGTTCACACACACACACGCACGCACACGCACACGCACGCACATGCACACGCACACATGCACACGCACACGCACACGCACACGCACACACGCACGCACACACTCACACACACACACACCCACACACACAAAAGCCACTGAGGAGCCGAGGCTGACCTTTAGGTAGCACTGGTAAGTGTTGAAGATGACGGGGCTCTCTCTGTTGAAGATCCTCTGCATCTCCAGGGTCAGGCGGCTGATGGCCGGCTGGAAGTACGTCTGCTCGGCGTCCACCATCAGCCTCACGTTATTCTCCACGGCATGCTGCAGCACAGCAAAACAAATCTGTTGACACAACATGCCTCTCCGCCCACCCACCCACCCCCCCACCCCCCCACGAGAGCCCTCATCCGTGGGCAGCCTCATGGGCGGACAACATCAAAGGTGTCCTGCTCGTCCTCCCTTTCTTGATGGCCTTTGGAGGGGTCTCAGCTGAGCGCCACACAGATAATGGCTTAGAAAAGTCACTGCGTGCGTGACCCTGGCTTACTCGCTCGCTCGCTCGCTCGCTCAACCCCCGCTCGTCGCCGTACCTTGGCTAAGACGTCCATCCTCTGCAGCATCCTCTTCATCTGCTCCTCCTCTTCCTCGGTAAACTTGTTCAGGAGCGGTTCCAGCTGACCTGTCTGGTCAAACAAGCAGAAACACACGCTGAAGCAGCACGATAAGCTGAGCTGCGGCGCCGGCTGCCGTGCAATTTGTTAACATCCGACTTTAAGCACACACACGCGCGCGACGCGTGCTTTGGCAACAAAATGAATAGCCAATCTTATCTATTTAATTACGGACATCACTAAAATGTGTAGAGAGTTACGGGACTATTTAGATAAAGACGATCAATATAGCCCCTTCATTATCTCCACTTAAAATATCCAAACCCACTTTACCTACCTCAAGGTTTGGAACAACGAGAAGATTGGAAATCCTTGTTCTGTCATCTATCAAGCTGTTCCAGTCCAGCAGGTCAATGGTTCTGTTGGAATAAAAACAATGTTTGTTTACTCTGCTCAGTAAAATGGGCAGATATAAGACAACAGGCTCATCAATAATATGACATTTAGAGTATTGCAAAAGAAAATCTATTTGTCAGTGAGTTTGTGAAAGATCATTTATCATTCTGAAGCATTACACAAATTTCACCCAGAGCATGGTGCTTTTAAGACACCATGATATCTGCGATATAAGATATATGGAATATTATTTTTTTTTTCTTTTACCCAGACGAGCCGATTTTCTCTCCTGTGAACCAGCTTTGAAAGTCACCCTGGGCACCGAGCTTCTCCAAATATGCCTGCAACATAAGTGACGTAGCAGTAATGTACCAGACTTCACCCGCTGATAAATAAATCAGGAAAAAATCACAGTGACACAAATGATTAAATCATACTGTACTGTACATGATGCGTTTTACATCTCTGAAGCTCAGAGACTCATAGCTGTATTGGTCACAGAGTATTTTAAAGAGTGTGTATAGTGTAGTATGTTCTATACAAGTAAAAAATGAGCTTGAGTAGCCAAATGTACTAAATTGACTTGTCTTATGCTAATGAAGAGCATGTTGATTAATGTAAAGTGTCCCTTTAAAAGAAACAAACAAACAAACAAACAAGGACCTTAATCAAATAAACTGCAATGTAAGGCTATACTGTATTACATGTAATACCTGCAACTTCCCCAGATCGAGTTTCTGTTCCAGCACGTCCACACCTTCCATTCCCTGTTTGGCAGCTAGGAAATTGAAGAAGCACCTCCACTTCACAAGGACCTCTGAGAACTGAAGCTGCATTGACACACATACCGGATTGGAATTGAGCGACTGAATGTGTGTGTGTGTGGAGTGGCCTTTGCATAAATAGGTCTTTTTGGAAATGAGCCTCAATCACTGTAGAATGAACCGTATCAATCTCACCAAGAACTGCGGCCGCCCCAGAGCTGTCATCTTGATGGCGGAGAAACCGTCTTCAGAACTCCCTCCTATTGCCATTTCACAGGAGAGATGGAAAGGACAGCTTTAAAGGCCGGGGCTCTTCTTTGAACCTGTACTCTTTCTAAAACTGGCTTAAGACCCCCCCCCCCTGAGTCCACCCCTCCCCACCCCCTATATTATGGGCTGGATATTCATACGCTCCCTGTTCACCTGAAGCTTTGATGCACTTGAGGAAAGTCTCCATGTGTTGGTCACATTTGGCCTCGTCAGCATAAAAGTAGGTGCGTGCACCGGTCACGCCTCCCCTGCGGTCTCCAAACTGTCGGTGGGCCTTGTACTTATTCTCACGCAGGTTCTCCCCTTCATTGCCCAAAAATGCAAGAGTAACGGTATCCATTAACAACACAAAACAACAGCAAACAAACAAACAGAACACACACCAATCAAATAGAACACGGAACAGATGACATTCAAGGAGGCTGATTTCTACCTGGGCTCTCTTTCTCTGCAGCAGACACACATGACCTTCAAGAGAGAAGCAAACAAACCAGAGATTAAAATCAGGGCTCTACTACAGTATTTACACATTCCTATGACTTCCGACAGTTAACAGGGGCTTGCGTAATGTTTTTGTCATGCAGATATTTGTTGAGTTAAAGGTGAAAATAAAGTCATTCAATACTCTGCTCAGATGACAGATTAGACTAGCAGACAGTTCTATAAATAGCCTCATTCTAAAAATGGGTGCTCCCGAAGCCCTCGAAGGTTATGACATCATACGACCAGCACAAAAACACCATGTTCAATACTCAATACACAAAGGTGTATGTATGATGTGACCTATTGAAAGGGCAGGATTCTATGTGACAGCCTGGATCTGTTTCACGAGATCACGAGGTCCGGCACGCTGTCACACGACACCCACTATCCCCGCGTCAATGTCACCGCACACTTCACAAGAGCCGTGCATCGCCACCTCCCACAACCACTCACTGGTCAGACAAGGCTTTGACGTCTACAGACTCGGGCCTGGCTGGCCAGCTGGTTATTATTAGAGAAAAATAGGGAGGGAGAGAGGGAGAGAGAGAGAGAATTAGGGAGGGAGAGAGAGAGAGTGTTAGCGTGAGGTGTACCCTTGAGGTCATGGGAGAACACACGCAAATTATGCCTGCTCTCAAGTGCTAAATTATTTCCTCCCTGCATCATGAGCACCTTGGACAGAATGTAAGACCTCCTTGAGAATGCACGACAGGGAGACCTTGCGCCTTCTCTGTTTACCGTTTCCACAACGCCAAGTCGCACATATTACAGTAATGGACTCATTATACAGCCCGTGCTAGCATAAAGCAGCACTTGAGCGGCACAGAATGCCTGAACAATATTGTTATGACATCCATGGGGGGAATATATGATGCATGACCGGTTGAAACCGCAGCACTCCCATACACAAGGTGGAAAAGGAAAGGGCCTTTTATTTGTTGATGATCAGGTTCTGCTCTGTCTCTCTCTCTCTCTCTCTCTCTCTCTCTCTCTCTCTCTCTCTCTCTCTCTCTCTCTCTCTCTCTCTCAGGCTAGGTAACAAAAAAATAGGTTTCCAGTAATTGACTCGAGTTGGTCACTTCGGGAGGGTGGCACTTTTTCTGGGCGAGTGCTCAGATGGGGTTATGGCACTTCTCGAAGATAAGCAAGCTGCCAGAAACCTTCCAGGGCCTGATTTGTCCCCCCCACCCCCCCTAGTGTCCTGATGTAACCTCTCTCTCACTGAAAAGGGGCCTCTTTCTTTTTTTCTGTTCCTCAATCTAAATAGAATGAAATGTTTCACTGCTTATTGCAATTTTTAAACATCATTTCTCCGACTATTTTACAATTAAAAGAATATTTTGTGTCTCTAAAATAGAAGAAGGAATTCTGATGGTATTACAATAGAGAAATGATATTAGTACTGAGAAGAATACTCTCAGATTATTACAATGCTACAAGAGAAGAACACACATATAAAAATAAAAGCTCCAAAAGAAAATAAAACAAATACCTAAAATGCTCTTTTAGAGAATAAAGGGAAGGCCTCTCACAAAGATTATGATCATGTCGTCTAAAACAAGTGCTATCCTGCTGTCCATTTATACAAGACTAGTCAGAGTATCTGACTCATGTGGCTTATTACAAAACGCCAAACAACCGACTGTTTTAACAGCTGCACAGTCATCCAATCAGACTCGGGGGGCCTTTACCGCATCCACCAATAATCTGCGAGCACACTGTTTACATTCTGAACTGCAGATCAAATTAAGATCTATTTCTGATTACTTCAAACATGGAGAGATTTATAGTGTGGCAAATACTTCTGGTTAAATGTGCATGCATTAAAGGTCTGCATTAGCCGCTGCTACATATTTCCGGAATGGAATACACTGCCGGGACCATGATTTGCCTGGAAAGAGGGGCTGCCTGTGTACCACTGCAAATAGAATCCATGTCTCAAAGTTATGCTTTCAATTGATCACATATGGCTGCCTGAGGAGGAGACCGACACACCACCCGTACCCGACGCTACTGAACGTTTCTGCTCTGCTTGTCACATGCCAAGCCCGCTCCAGGGCTGTGTTTGGAGGTTTTGTTTGGATTGGGTGCTTGCTTACTCCATCTCTTTGTTTTCAGCCTCCTCCTTTGTCAAGTCCTCCTCCACGCTGTAGTCCAAGACGGCTCCCACTCCATAGGCTTGGTTCTTCCGGACCAGGGGTTTGATCGCCTGGTGGTCTTCCCCGGCCACAAACTGCCCGTAAAAAGTCATCTTCATGAGTCGCTCAAATGTCTTCTGACCCAGGATCTTCTTACTGAGATCCATAATCTGCGAAAACAAAACTGAGACTATAGTTACAGCTGAATTAAAAGCAGCCACTGAGGCTTTGCTTTACATCATGCTTTGCTTACAATAAGAGGATCCTGTGCTTCAGCTTGGCAGGAATGTGCTCATATCAAATGAAGCATTTCCCCACCTTTAAATCAAAATGTCATGCTTTCAGTGTCTAATGGCATTCAATATCTGATCCCTGAGACTTGCATTGGGTGCCCTTTGCTCCTATCCTCTTCAAATGTAAAGCATTATGTTGTATCAAATGGTATCTACCTGTCCCCCTTTGACTTTAGAAACACACACACACACACACACACACACACACACACACACACACACACATACACACACACACACACACACACACACACACACACACACACAGTGTTCTTTCTTTTGAGTTAGCAGTAATCTGACACAATAGGCCTGACAGTAACAAAAGGTGCCAGGACAGACCATCACCGGGACAAAGAGAGTTCTAACTGCAGAAGTAATTCCAAACTCTCTGCTGACCATAGGTGATGTAACTGGACACCTCACATGATTGGAGACAGTAATACCATGGAGAGAATGACGCACAGATCACAAATGACTTTCAGTTATCATTCATATTATTCCTTTCATGGTTTATTTTGATATGAATTATAAATTACGAACCCATAGGCTAATAGGCCTTTCTTTTATAAGAATGTTCAATATTAAACAGGAATAGGCTACTAACATTTTCCCCGAAAATAAAGAGGATTAACCTTTTGTTAAATCATTTCAGCGTGATTTTTGAACACACAGCACACCAGCACAGCACGCACATACCTCCTTGTTCTTATCAACCAGGAGGTCATAGGAGCAGAGTTTGAACACAACCAAACTTCTGAGTAATTCACCCGTGTCTTTGCTCTTGTATGCTTCTTTGGTCTGATTAAAATCAATTGAGATCTTGTTTTTGCTGGTGCCATGCGTCCTGCTCTGCTGGATGAGATCTGCGTGGACGTCGGTTTTGGGCACTGCGCCGTCGATATCTGTTGACTCTTCTGAACTCTGGTTCCGTTGCGTGGAAGCAACTGTGGATCCTAATCGTCGGCCGGACACGGCGGATATATTTCTAAGGTTCACGTCTAAACCGGCTCGCGCGAAAACAGGCACTGCTTTGGCGTAAGACATAACTTTTAAGGTATAGCAGCTTGACACTCCTACTATTAGTGCTTAAGCATTCGTTGTAGTTAGGAGGTGCGGCGCCCTGTGTTTATACATCACCTGCCAAGACCGCCAACGTGATCACACAACGTGAGCGCTGGGTTGGCTAGGATTCTATGACGCTTGACTTTGATAAGGTAACATTATGCCATCAGTTCTTCCATTCGAATTCGGGCGCGCTTACATAGGCAACTGCGTTGATACAAGGATACAAACAAGGAAGTTTATTTGTCACATGCATAAATGGCCAGATCCTTCCCTTATTATGCACATAGACCATAGATATACTGTACGATGATATTGACACGTGCATCACTTTCCAACACATTGTCGTCTTATTGATTATTGTTACAAAAACAAGTAGCCTATGATATCAAGATTAACTCCCAGTCTCCCACCGACATATTCTCTTGTTTTGGGGTGGCGGTTGCGATCCATACAGACAAGGGAGTGGACTTCTCCATTAGGGACAAATAATAGTCAAAGAACTCAAGTCATATCAAACATTAATGTATGCTATTTGGGAGATGTCATTCACGCTATGAGGATGACATACCATGATATTCAGCGGCCTATTTGAAGCCTTGTGTATCTCTTAACAATGGAAACGATAAACAATCTGATGTTTTACATGATAGAAACGTTGAACCGGGACTACAGTCCTGTCCATCATGACCACATGTTATACGTCAACGAGGGTTTGAAAGTTCACTCAAGGAGACAGAGGGGGGAGCCGTTGTCTTCCTAATCATTTGCATTTTATGTTACCTTTGAGGCCTGTCTGGCTTAATAGTCATATTCCTGAATCACTTTGGATGAGACAAATATACGTGTACTTGTACAGTGTACATTTTTCCTCACAACAGATTTTTGAACAGTCTTTGTTTAACTGTGGGCTTATGTTTTGGGTATGATGGAGTTTTGAGTAGGGGGGGAAGAAGGAAAAGAAGCGTCTTTTCTGTGGCACACCCACCCTGTAGCGGTCGTCCAGTGACTTCTATCAGACCGAGAAATCAACTGTTGCGCACGAAAGGCTAGCTTACTTAATTCCCCATAGCCAGGGCCAAGGATAGGGTAACTAATCAGGAATTTCCCTCTGCCACTCCTGGAAATGAGCGCGACGAAAAAGCAAACGCGCAACGATTCATTTTTACGCCTCCCGTTTCCGCTCAGAAAATGAAGGTCTACAATATACCTATGTGTGTTCAAATGTACAGTCTTTTCCAGTGAACCACTGGATGCCTACCTATCTTGAAAAAAGTTGCACGAAGACGGGCGCCAGTTTCCATCGTCCTAGCACCAGCAAAGTTATTAGGCTAATGGATAGTTTTTAAGGATTTTTGTTTTTAATCCATTGCTGCGTATACAAATGGTTGGAGTACTATTCCAGTGGTGGAGTCACTTGTTGAAGTGGAATCGAAGCAACGAGTAAAACTTTGGGGTTTTATAACTTTTGTGCGCCCTCTTCTCTGTGGATTGGTGTTGCTACACCCTCTCGCACTAATCGTTCATGGCGTAGACGGTCGTCATATCTTCTTCTGTTTCCGAAGAACTTGGATAATACTTTCTGAGGAGTAAAACTCAAATGAGAGTTTTCCTGACGTGTGTGGTTGTACCTTTTATATCAAGGAAGACAGAGGGTCGCCAAAAGATCAGTTTAAAGTTTCTGTTTCTAACTGGAAGGAATGGTTGACAAAAGAGGCGCATGGAAGGATGCTGTTTCTTGTACAATGGAACTGAAAAGTATTTTTACAGTTGCCGTGGTGTTGTGTTTGTTCATTTCTCCGACTTTCAGCCAAGACTCAACTCAACTCAATCCTAAGGGTAGGAATGTATGCAAATTGCCAGGGTAAGTGTAACCAACGTAAAGCAATGCTTGGAATAACGGTTTATAGAGTTGGGGGAAGTAGCCTATTCACGGATGCTTCTGTTTTTTCCCTTTTCTTTTTATTGCACTTCTTAAACTTTTCCCTGAAAGTTTTCGACTTCTCTTTGCTATGCAAGAAAAACAAAAGGTTTGATGAAAATATACCAGAGTGTTATGCAATGACCCTTTAACGTTTACAGTGGCTTATTTTTTTAAGAAATGTACATCTGAAACGCAGTGGTTTATGGGTAAAAGTGACCCTAAGAAAATACTTATGATAAGATTCCAGCACGTTACTGCAAGATAGAGCTCATTTACATACTGGAAATGTGTTGAGCAGCCACCCAGATGTTCACATCTGGATATTAGCCCGTGTCAATGCTCCTCTAGGGGGCGCCATAATTGCAGGCCACTGCCTGAAGTCGTGGCACAGGTCGTCGACGACAATTTAGAATAAAATATGATTTTTTTTGTTTTCTGCTTTCTGCATTCTGTTGGGTTCTTTGGGATGTTGTTCGACTCAGGCTTGGCTCTGTCATGTGCTTAGAGAGGTTTGCTCCCATTTCTGTAAAATCGAGGGTCACTGTGAGCTTTGGCAGGTTTCTGCTCTTCAAGTGTGTGTGTGTGTGTGTGTGTATGTGTGTGTGTGTGTGTGTGTGTGCGTGTGTGTGTGTGTGTGTGTGAGAGAGAGAGTGTGTGAGAGAGAGAGGGTGGTTAAGCCATGGCCAAGAAGTCCAGAAAGTTGGTCAAGAGTGTGGTCAAGAAACTCAGGGACTTGGCTTGGATGTGGAAGGTGAAAACAGGAGTAAATTATGTAACTCGATGACAGGTAGGCTAGTGCACAGTTTATATGCTGTGAGATTTGATAAAAGCCGTGTAATTCAATCACATGACTTCGGAGGCCACACTATTGTGTTATGTAAACAGGACTTCTTGAGTGCTGTGGGACACTATCCATGTTTAACCAAGTAGTGTAATGGTAACAAACCTAAAGAGTGTTGTAAACAGTTAATAGGAAGAATATTGACTGTATTAATAAGGCAATTACTGTATATCACATTTAGATGTCATGCTATGGAACCAATCTGAGCAGTATTGTAAATAGACCTCTCAGACTGTTTATGAGGAGAGAAATAGCAGCTCAGCTATCGCTGTAGTGTCAGCAGTTCCAGTCTGAGGCCATGTCTTGTCAAGGCTGGAGATGGAGAGAGAGAAAACATGGCGCCACCCACTACGATCTTAATCCACAACAGGAAATAGCTCACTATCAATTTTAAATCTCCCTTACTTCATTCGCCATTTGTGTGGCTTCATTTCTACATTGACCCAGTTCATTCAGTGTAGGGCATGACAGGAAAGTCTCCAAACATTTATCGTATACAGAATCTTTTTTTCACAGCTACAGTCGTAAAATAGTCCCGTTTCGCAAGGTCACACGTATATACTGTTGAATGATTTTAAATGGCTACTCTATTTTTCTTCCCCTCTGGCATGCATTATTCATTCTACAATAAAGCGGTGCCTTTTTTTTTTATCGCAGCTGTAGCATTGTGGCCTTGGAATTGAAAAGTTATTTGCAGAGCTGGGAATTGAAAAGTTATTTTCAAACCATTTCTTTTTTCAGCCCTTTTGTAAACATAACCATTTCGACAGCCTTAGCTTTTAATTTTTTTTTTTTTTTAAAGAAAAGAAATTTGACAACATAAGTTCACACTGTACATATGGATGTGTACACACACACACACACACGCACGCACACACACACACACACACACACACACACACACACACACAAAACCTCACCAAGGGCAAGGGGTGTTAACTATGCCCACAGCGATATTGTTCCAACATAAGCCCATCTGTTTGAGACCTCAAACAACAACAGCAAAGATTTAATGAAATCACATCACAAGACTGTATATGAAATATTACTGCTTTTTCATCATGAAGAGTTTTCTTTAAGTTACGTAAATGTGTGGAACTGTAACTCAACTTGCAGTGCAACGTGCGTACAATGGGCAAAACCACACTGATAAAAAAGGGATCTAACCTGTCCCTTACCTTCTCCGGACGCTGTGTTGACACATTGACAATAAATCAGTGATGTTAGTAAAACTAGGCCGAGTGACGTTAGAGTAGTGTGTTTTATTGAAGCCGAGAAATCAAGGCTGTGGTTGTGTACACCCCTGGTTAGAGAAGGGAGTGGGGGTTGCAACCAGAGAAAAGCAAACAGGGGGTTGGGGTGGTGGTGGTGGTGTGTGTGTGTGTGTGTGGGGGGGGGTGATGTTGGCTGAAAGCTGGGGTTTTCACTCCAAAGGAAGCAGAAGTGTGGAGAGGGAGCTGGGGGAGGTCACATCCTTCAGAGGAGAGGGAGGAGGGATGTGAACTCTACAGCGTGGCGTGTATCTCCTCCGTAGTAAGAGAGTGTATAGTATACCCATGAGAGAAAAAAGCCAATGCCGCCTGGGCTTTGTCAGAAGGCCCAGACATGCTGTCTCCCGCTAACACTCAGCCCGAGGAGTGCTAATCACGCCCCAACCCAGGCCTCTCCTCCAGCAGTCACTTCATTCCACACATAGATGTGTGATGTGCCATGACCCCCATGGGTTAATGTTTGAAAGGGCTTCCATTAGTTTAAAAACCAAACGTGGAGACATGTGTTATTGTTTGTGTGTGTGTGTGTGTGTGTGTGTGTGTGTGTGTGTGTGGTGTTTATGTATTCAATGATTCAGTGCTTGGGAGATGCACTTGTAAAGCATCTGTGATATGCAAGTCTGAAGAAACGTCGCAGATGGCAAGCAGACGTCCCGAGTATGTGCTGTAAGCCGCACAAACCGACACAAGCGCCGAGATCAAACACGGGAGTGGGCTGGGAGCGATATAAGCTCGCAGGCGACGCGGCTGCTCTGTCTGCATCTACTCCCCTCTCCCCCTGTGACTGATCTTCCATTCTCTTATCCAGGTCATCCGAGCTTGTGTGCTGTGGCGGTTGGGAGCAGGAGCGCGATGAGTGCATGAGGGGTACGTATCGCTCTTTTTGTTGACTAGGCCACGTCTCGTCGTCTTTTCAAGTCCCGTTGTGTTGACCCCACCGACTTGTTCGGATCCTTGTTTTTTTTTTTTCTTTTGCTCCACAGCTCTCTGTGAGGGCAACTTCACTTGTAAGGACAACGAGGTGTGCGTCAGGCCCAACGAATGCCGCTGTCGGCACGGATACTTTGGAGCCAGCTGCGATACTAGTAAGCAAACACTTTCTGAACTCGCGTAAACTCTCTGGCAGATCGCATCAATGGTGATGAATTATTGAGATTCACTATCACAAACATATCCCAGCATGCATCTGTTGTCATGCTGGCGTATGCACTATGAACTCCACGAAGAACACAAGAGAGATAAAAAGTGCTTGGATGTGTTTTAAAGAGCAAATAATGTGGCGCAGATAGACAGATGTGCGTCTTCTGAGATGATTTAGACGAGGGATGTCTGGTCACTGCATAACCACTGCTTGCCTTTGTTAAAACGGTGGGTGTGACAGCTGGCCTAGAAAGAAAAACATGTGTTGTGTGTGTGTGTGTGTGTGTGTGTGTGTGTGTGTGTGTGTGTGTGTGTGTGTGTGTGTTTCTCTCTCATCAGAGTGCCCCACCCAATTTTGGGGTCCAGACTGCAAAGGAAAATGCAACTGTTACCCCAACGGGAAGTGCGACGATGTGACGGGCCAGTGCACGTGCAACCCCAACCGCTGGGGCCACAACTGCGAGAACGCCTGCGCCTGCCAGAAGGGCAAGTGTGACCAGGAGACGGGCAAGTGCACCTGCCAGTCGGGCTTCTGGGGGCCGCAGTGCGCCAACACCTGCTACTGCCACATCAACGCGGTGTGCGACCAGGCCAACGGGCGCTGCCTGTGCCAGCCGGGCTGGTACGGGCGCAGCTGCAACAGCCAGTGCACCTGCAGCGGCAGCCCGTGCGAGCAGTTCACGGGCCGCTGTCAGTGCCGGGAGCGGCTGTGGGGGCAGCACTGCGACCGCTACTGCCAGTGCGCGCACGGCAAGTGCAACCAGGCCGACGGCTCCTGCACCTGCAAGCCGGGCTACCGGGGCAAGTACTGCCGCGAGCCGTGCCCCGCTGGGTTCTACGGGCAGAACTGCAGGAACAGGTGAGAGGAAGAACTAGAGAAACAACAACAACAACAACAAATCTTTAAAACTAGCCAACTCAGTTCAACTCAGGACAGATATGTCACTTCAAAATCAATGCAAGCGGCTGTAGATGAGAGTGCGTGGTTTCATTCTGCAATGCCTACATTACATCAGCATAAGTCAAGCCACCAAGAACTAATGTATTCATGTCATGTACACAATTTTTGTTATTTTCTTTGTGGTTTCTTTGTGGATGTGGTTTCTTTGTGGATGGAGAAAAACATTTGCAAACAGAGGAGTGTACGTACAGTACATCCTTCCTTACACTGACCCCAATATGGCTGCTTCCTCAGGTGTGGCCACTGCAAAGGGCAGCAGCCCTGCAAGGTGACCGAGGGTCGCTGCATCACCTGTGAGCGGGGTTGGAATGGCACCAAGTGTGACCAGATGTGTGCCCCCGGCTATTTCGGGGAGAACTGCAAGGACGAGTGCCCGCCCTGCAAAGATGGGCACTTTTGCAGCCGCATCGATGGCAAATGCTCTCACTGCAATGCCGGCTGGATCGGAGATCGGTATAACTCCTTGTTACGATCACTGTTACAATCTACAGTGACTTCTGTGCTCATTTAGACAGTATGCTCAGTTGGTCAATACTAATGCATCAATCAAATGAGACAATCAGAATCAGGAATTGATTTCTACAAGTCGTATACCGGTATGTATACAGATAGTGCCACGATGCCTGTTTACAAGTTGTCTTTGTGGACCTCCTCTCTTGCAGCTGTGAGGTGCGCTGCCCCAACGGTACCTATGGAGACAGATGTGAGAATGACTGCAGCCACTGTTTTAACGGGGAGTGTCACTTTGCGACCGGAGAGTGCCTGTGTGATCCTGGCTTCCATGGGACTTAGTGAGTTTGTCATTATTCTCTTTTAACGCGTGCGTGGTGTTCGAGTCAGAATGACTCGTTTTAAATTAAACTATAGTTTGGCTGACAGCTGACACACACACACACACACATACTCTCATGCACTCATTTACATACAAGCTACCGATTTTCATCCAAGCCCAAAACGTTCCTGCTGTAATGCAGTCTTTACCCTCTATAGTGTGGGATCCTGCACAACGTTATTCCAAAACATTCTAAACACCCTCAAATCTGCACCGATAAACAGCTCTGCCTGACAGTGCAGAGGTCAATTCCCTGTGTATAGACCCTTCAATTAGAGTCCTTCACCGGAAACATAAGCTGGAGACTGAAGATCGAGATATTTAGGAGAAGATTATCTGGTCAGAGAACCACGGAGTAAGGACTGGGCGATAGTGTAGTGGAAGAGGATCATTCAGAATTTGAAATGAGCCTGCATTGATGAGGAAGTTCTGAGCTAGCCTTGAGAGGACCCACACAGTGAGCGATCAGAGCTTTTGGAGAATCCCTAGAGTAAGCTACTGAAGAAACCCCATAACAAGCCATTGAAGAAACATCATAGTGAGTTGATAGAGGAACCTCACAGTAAGCCATTGAAGGAACCTCACAGTGAGTTGATAGAGGAACCAAACGCTTAAAGGGGCACTTCAACGATTAGCATTAAGCTTTGTATCTTTAGAAAACCAGTCATGTTTTTAAATGGTCGTGCATCATTCCCTCAGTTTGCCTTGAGATGGGAGAAATACGGATTTCAATGAAACCCATGAATAGGACCTCCTGCTTTCAATGATGTAAAATTATGATTTTTACATCATTGAAAGCAGGAAGTCCAACATTGAAATCCGTATTTCTCCCATCTCAAGGCAAACTGAGGGAATGATGCACGACCATTCAAAAACATGACTGGTTTTCTAAAGATACAAAGCTTAATGCTAATCGGTGAAGTGCCCCTTTAAGTCACTAAACACTGAGAGCAGGTAGAAGAACCTTTCAGCCACTGAAGGAAAACTGTGACAAAAAAAGACAAAGTTCCTGTGAAATGTTTAATAACCTTGGCAGCTATTGGCCAGTAACTTATAATGATACAATTCCAGAAATTCCACTGTATTCTCTGGTCACAGTAATAAGAAACCATGCTGTAAAAACAATAGGCATGACAAATATTACTAATAACAGAACACATTATTTTACAGCAGTGGATCCCATAGCGGGCCACTAAAGGAATCCCACAGTGAAGCATTTGAGGTCCTAGTGACACTGAAGGACCTCCTCAGCTTTCTTATATGTCATAGTATTATCACAAATAATGAATGCTACTTACTTTGTTGAAAGTGATCAATCAGACATTATTCAACATATGAAATGTGAATGTCAAAACTGAAACTAGTTGGGAATTGAGATAAAGACATATTGAATAACTTTAACACAAATGTAAATGTTTCTATTGATTTCAAATACCAAAATTATCCAGGGTTAATTTGACCCAAACAGTCTGAAAGGATACAGAATGTAAACATAATAGTCTCTTCTTACTCAGTTACTGTGCTTACTCAGTCTATTGGTCTCTTTAGTCTTGTGAAATTGGACTTTTAATGATGTACTTAATTCAAGCTATGTTTAAAATATTCTCTTTTGTAACTTTAAGCATTTCTTACTTTTGCTTATGCAAAGCACATTGAATTGCTTACGTGTGTGAAAAACTTCGTTTTTGTCACTTTATAAAATCCTAGTGGTACAGTATGTTGCACTTGGATGTCAAATCACCCACATCACATTGCATTTTACATAAAATATCAAATACCCTCATTTTAAGTGTATCAAAATAAACTACAAAACACAGTATCAACGTCATGTAAGAAAATGAAATACCATCTTCTTATAAATACTCTTTAAATGGAGCATGAAATCACTGTGTAAACTCTCCATATTTGTCTATTTAATCTACTCCTTCATCACTACACTGACTCTGTTGATAAAGTGGGCAGCGTTTGAGAGCAACAGCTTTTCTCTGCCTATGAGACATGCCATAAATCTGCAAACAGTCAACAGATCAGTCACCTGAACTTGTCAAGTGGTACAAACTAACCACCGAACCTACTGAGAGCCACAAAATGTGGGCTTAAAGCAACCAATGCAGTTCTATTACCTTAAAATAGCGGCTTCAAACTCATGGTACACTGATGTATAATACAGAAAATGTCTCTGACATTGTCAAGGCATGCTCAGAATGATTGCGCTGTGTAAAGCTGTTGATCAGGTAGGATCATGACCTTTTTAGTTGCTTTTTAACAAATTTAACTAAAACTAAACAATAAATTGGGTTTTGTTGACACCAGTGGGCCTATATGGATGATACACAAGCAATGTTGCAGGGAAACCACATAATGGTTCCCATGTGTTATGTGCTAATTAAAGTTCTCAAGAAACTGATGGTTAAAGGAACTTGATGGTTGGTGTGAGAGAGGGGGTGTATTGTGTGTGTGAGCAACCTACACGTTACTCCTGAACCTCAGTATTCTGGTCACAACTAGTGTGGACCAGAGCCCTAGAGATATCTATATGGCTCTGGTGTGGACAAATTACAAAGTCAGCACCAGTCAGAGGCTTCATTCATTGTTTTGTATTTGTATGATGTCATCACATCACCTAAAGTAGGCTATTGTGGGTTTTTTCTACAAACATTGGCAACATTCTAAAACTACAAAAATAAACACCTATAACGTTTTTTTGATAGTAAATACAAAGCTTTTTTTCTACTCAATAGAATACAAATTACAAAATAATGCTAAATATTTGAGATGCGTATTTTAAGTATCGTAGATACTGCCCATCCCTGGTAGTAATAATAGGTAGTCAGTAGTGTCTCTGTGATTCTCCAGTAGCTTTCTAACTTAGCTTGGTGATACTTTAAGGAACATCCAGGCAATTTTTCACATAGATCTTGGTTTCTTAAAGAGGAACTATGCAGGATTGGCGATTTCATCTCTGTTTCTCTCTTTCGGTTTCGTTGTTCGTTTTCGCTCGTTTTATGCTTGCATTTTCTCTGCAGAGCTTCCCCGACAGCTTTAGCGTGTATATTTATACATGTATAGGCTATATTTAAATATATAAATTGCAAGCGTGGTTCTTCGTCTCAGACTTCCAGATGTAAACAAAGAGCGATCGTCTCCTGCAGAAAGTTGCATAGGGTCTCTTTAAGGTCACTGAGTACTGTCAGTTCAGAAAACAAATCAGAAATTAGTGCTGCCTACTGTAGCTTGAGTTGCTGCGGCCAACAGCTAGATCATCCAGGCAGCTACAGTGCTACACTTTGGGGGCATCTTTAAAATCGTGCCCCCGGAGTGTACAGTAAGTGGTACTGTAGTTTTTTTTTTTTTTTGTCATACCAACATTACTCCGTGACCTTGAGAAATGGAGATCTAAATGAAAAATGAACAGAGTTTTCCTTTAAGTTAATGATCTGAGGATAGGATTCACTCAGACCTATCCACATTGCAACAGGCTCTTTTGGAACCTGTTCATGTTTTTCTTTTCAGTTAATTGAAATGTAAAGTGCAAGCACTTAGTACATCAAAAATTGTGATAGCCATTTATCTAATGCCATCAATATCACATAACTCTTTGTTGTGTTTTAGTTGACTTTGTCTCTGCTGATTTAATAATGGATATCATCTCTTGTCGAAATGGTTGGCTTTTATTTAACTAAAAGCCTCATACACACCTCAATACAAAAGTTTAATGACTCAGACTTTTTGCAGTCTTTTATCTTTTCATCAAAGTAATATTTTTATAATGTTTTCACATCATGCACCTTTCCACACGCAAAGATCAAAGGGTGGAAGAAATTAATATATGCATGGCATTATTCAGTGCCTTTCGAGTGCCTGTCAGTGTGCCGCTCGGATTAAAGAGCTGCTAGTTCCTCCCCTTTTACAAAAGATTCAAACTCCACATTACCTTTTAACATCTCCATCAGTATGCACGTTCTATCATCACTCAAAAGACCCCCTTTGTTCTGTGTTTGCAACTCTCCTCAGCTGTAATCTCACCTGTGAGTTTGGCCAGTACGGAGTCAACTGTGCCCAGACCTGCCCGTGCCACGACAGAAACTGCAACCCTGTGTCTGGAGCCTGCAATTTGCGTAAGGAAAACAACAATCTTTTACACACTGTTTTTTTGGCCGTAGATGAATGGATTGCGCATTACGTCACTGCCGTGGAGTCTGCATGGGAAATAGTTTTGATACATTCTTGTGTGTTGTTGCCACGGCCCTAATGGCTCTCTCTCTCTCTCTCTCTCTCTCTGTCTCTGTCTCTCTCTCTCTCTTTGCTGTTTGTTCCATTGTGTCAGCGAATAGGAAGGTAGTATATCCTGTGCAGAAGGTCAAAACTATTAAGACAGAAACCTCCGCCGAACTTCTCCCTTTGCTCCAAGCAAAGATGGAAGAGCTTTAGCAGTGGCCCAAAAAAAAGAAAAAAGTTCGCTGTGTGAGATGACTGATGTCACTTCCTGTTTGGCTCTGCATGACAGCGTGTTGCTTAAGAGTGGAAGACGTAATGGTCATGCAGAAGCAGAGTGGTCAAGCTGCTGCTATGGGAACCATAAACAGAGATAAATACATGACTTATATTCTATAGCGAGAGATGCCAACGGCTTCTCTCCAACCATAATGACTCATGCAAACAGTACATCTTAATTAAAATGCAACAAATTCAGTTCAAAGGTTCATAGCATAAGGATATTAGAATGCATCGTTACATCTATCATGGTGGCCCAGTCACATCGTCCTTCATTGCTAGGTTGCCAGTAGTATTTCTTAATACTTATTTAGTTGGAAACCCCCCCCCTTCCCCACCATGTTTTTGAAATACATTTGGCCTGAGAGAGTATGGGGTAGAACAGGACATGGCAAGAGCTGAAGACCAGATACAAGAGGTGGTGTGTTGTTACAACAGTTTTCCTCAAAACGCTGACTGAAAATCCTTTTTCTCCACCCAACCATATAATTCCCCTACTGTGACCTAAAAAAACAATCGAGAGCGCTTTCCAAAAAGAAAGGGGGGGAAAATGAGAAAAGAAGAATAAAAACTCTGTCTAGTGTTTACAAAGTCTGCGAATGGAGAAAAATACAGTTGTTACTGGTGACACACATTGTCTGGAGTGTCTTTGAGTATGTAGGTCACTGTAGCAGACACTAGCCGAGGTTTAACACAGGGAGGCCTGATGGCGTTTCCAGACCGGTGTCTTATTTTTACGGCTGTGTTTGTTGGCCAGGGGCCTGCATTGGCCCAGTGTGTGTGTGTGTGTGTGTGTGGTGGGGGCTGCGTGGAGAGAGGCTGTGCAGGAAGGGAAAAGGGATCCTGAGGGGAACAGGATCAGCAGAGGTTTCAGCGCAGCAGCGCTCATGTCAGGAGGTGGTGATGTCACTGAATCCCCTGACCACCGCCACTCCCCCTCTCAGACCCCTCCCCCTTCTCCTCATACAGCTGTGGACACAGAGAGCACACTCATGTCCCCAACTCTCTCTCTCTCGCTCGGACACACACACATCCTTTACACACACACACACACACAGAAAGACATCTGTCTCCACACATCGGCTTAAGCGTGAATAGTACCCCCCCCCCCCCAAACACACACACAAAGACACACACACACACACACAACCTCCACAAACCGAAAGAAGCAAACACTGGCCATTAAATGAGGGGCCAAGGGTCGTCCACGCGCTATTTAACCTGAGGCGTGTTATTTAGGGGGATCCGTTCCCTTCATTTCCCCCTGCTAACTCGCTCAGAGACGAGCACTCTCGGACAATGGCAAACGCAGACACACGGCCCTGTTGTGAGTGCCATCGCAGCAAAAAAAAGAAAAAGCGGCAACCCTTGCTCTTTATGACTAATACAGCAGGCATTAAAAGTCTCCTAAGGTTTTATGTCGGGCCATTAACTCCAGGTGCCGTATATGAGAGAGAGCAAAGCGATTGAGGGTTTACCCTCGACATACTTTGCAGGGCACCACAAAACCCCAAGCGTCGGAGGCCAGGAGGGCGTGTTGGCATACGGTTGTATGTGTGTGTGTGTGTGTGTGTGTGTGTGTGTGTGTGTGTAAGTGTGTGATTGGCAGTGTGTGGGGAGCAGATTGGCATACCCTCTTGTTATTTTTTTTTTCCCTTTATTCCTGTTTTCCTCTCTCCCTCTTCCCAGAGCCCAACCAGCGGATGGGAGTGATTGCGGCCGGGTCGCTGGTGGCCTTCCTCCTGGTGCTCCTCCTCTGCCTCCTCTGCTGCTGCTGTCTCTGCCACAGCAAAGGGGACATCAAGTGAGTGACAGACAGACAGGGCACTGGCAGGAGAAGCGCGGAGGGCAAGGAGCTGTTTAGCAGCCACGGAAGGGTGTCAGTGTTATGCCATCCATTTTCTGATTGACTGACAGAGAGAGAGACGTGTCAATTCTAGTTTGGATGTTTACCAAACTGAAGGAAAATGGCACACAAATCTGAGAAAAAATGGCACAGTCTGTGCAGTGTGTGTCTCTCTCTCTCTGTGTGTATGTGTGTGTGTGTGTGAGAGAGAGAGAGAGAGAGAGGCCGAGAGAGACGGAAAGAGAGTATGAGAGCATTGAGTTTCATCGTAATATAATGCACTATGGTTAGCAGTGCACTCTGTGGCTTATTGCGTAACGCCGAGTCTTTATGCTGGAGTTAAAACTTCTCTCTCTTTTTTCTTCTTTTTCTTTTTCTCCAACGCTTCTCTCGTTCCCAGCTCAGACCAGGATAATTCCACCAGCAGCAAGAAGGCCAAGCGTCTCCTCTGCGGTCGCTTCAGCCGAATCAGCACCAAGCTGCCGCGGATTCCATTACGTCGACAGAAGCTGCCCAAAGTCGTCGGTATGTCCAAACTCACACACACAAAAAAAAAAACACACACACACACACACAGTACACACACAGCACACAAGCCCCAGCACAGCTATCCTGTCTGTGTTTATGATGTTTACGGCGAGTGACAGACTCCAGTGTTTACCTGTCGCCTGCTGAACGTCAGAATGTGTGTACCCGTGCGTTAAATTAGAGGCAGACACAGTGGTGGTGTTGAGCTAGGCTCCCGCGGAAACAAACCTGAGCCCGTGGATAAAGTTGAAAAGTGTACTGCGGCTACCTAATGTCTATGCCGCTTCATCGGAAAGGCACGCTCTGGTCGCAGGCCATATTATTATTCTTGGCTCACACGAATGCCATGTGCTCATACTGCCTCAGTCTTAAACACAGTCCACCAACCCCCCCGGTCGCCCCTTCTCCTTCCCTCTCTTTTCCTCACTTGTTTTTTTTTTTTTTTTCTCCTCCCTCCCTCCCAGCGCTTATTAAACCACCGCTGGACCGGGGGGTAGAGCGCTGAGAGATCCCTTATCAAAGGCTACACTGTGTCTGGGGCCTAGCGCTCCTGCTCTCTAAGGAGACTGTGTGGCTGGAAGGCTCATGCCTGCCAGATCCCCTCTTTAGTACGGGGAGGGGGGGGGGGGGGGGGGGGGGGGTTAGGCAGAGCCACATTCGTCATATACAGGCTGTCTGAACCTGTCTGTTAAATACATCTGCAATGCCAAAAAAGCTGATGTTGTGCGAAAAATGAGACGATTTAAATCTCAGACTGTTTAATCAGCAAATGTCAGACACAAGGTGTTTCGCACACGTTTACATCTTAAGAGGGCGGGGAGAAATGTAACTCGTGTAAGCACACCACATTTGAACTGTCTCAGATCTTGACAGCAGGGGAAGCATAATGCCCCTGTAATTTATTCAGCTCCTGACGTAGTGCGAGCGCCGCTACAGTGACATTGGTCTTGGCTGATTTGAAAGCGTTGTGTCTGGACAGAAACGCCTAGTGGGGTTGCGCCGGCCTAATCCTTCCCAGAGCCTAGAACTAGTTTTATTGGCACCACACCCTCCCCTAGAAATTACATGATTTTAACGAGACCATTGTGCATCTCTCTGAATATTTTTGTTATGTTGCAGTTATTGTGCAGTGTATGGTTAGGGAGGGTTTAAGTATAGGGAAGTTTGTGTGCTTTTTTGTCTGTGTTGAAGCATGGGCCCCTTCTGTGAAAAGATGTCCTTGGCTTGGCAGTGCAGAAAAGAGTCTGAATCGCAGTGCTTTTTGTTGCCTTAAAAAAAAATAAAGGTTACAAAAGCCGTGGAGTAAAAAGCAAATAAGCTTCACGTTGGGGTAATAAAAAACGAGAGAGACACATTTTTGTAAGGGGGTCAAACAGTCAGCTTCTCACACAAACAATCTCTTTCATCCATATGTCACAAAGCAAGACATCCCATAACGTCGGCATGGCCCGATGGCAAATCGGCCGCGATCCCATGACACAGAGCTTCATGGACACATTTCTCAGGCCCTAAACAAGCGTGCTCAAGAACAAATGGGGAAAATTGCTGTTGAAATTTGCCACATGCAATGTCTAGTCCCTGGAAAAGTCTTTCACTGAATAGTAGGAGTCTCTCCCTTCCTCCCTCTCTCCCTCCCTCTCTCTGTCTCTCTCCCTCTCTCTCACACACTCGCTCTGCCCCCCAACACCCTCCACACACACCCCCATTTCCTGTTCAGAGCATGCTGCGTGGCGTGTCTCATTGGCCACCCGCTGCCTCGAGGTCCTGCGCTCCTCTGCTGTGTAACTCTACTCTCTGAGGGACACCTAAGACCTGTGCATTCCAGAGAAAGAGAGAGAAGGGATGGGGGGGGGGGCTGGGGGGGGGGGCCTTAGGAATATAAATGAGGAGCACAAAACAGGAAGTGGTCAGCATGGGTTAGATCCGAGGTTAGTCCAATGTGGCACTAGTTCCAAAAGAGCTGGAGAAGACAAGATACTGTAGGTGAAAATAGTCCCCCTCCCCCACATCCACACGGATAAGCGCGCATGCAACACACACACACACACATACTTCCTCTTTACCCAGGGGTACAGCCTGAGTCTTTATGACTCATAGCATTTTGGAATCTCGACTCATGGATCTTATTCTCGTTTGAAACAAGATGACTCACATTGTCTTAAAGTCAGTCAATGTTTTTCCTGTGTAATTAGTTTTCCATCTGCACCAAAATAGCTGAGCCCGAGCAAACTTTGTCCAGATGCATCCCCACATCGGGACAGGCTTTTAATTGTGACTCTGAAAGGCTCTGGCTCGCCTTGGGCCATTTTGAAATCCTCTCCACTAAATCCCATGCCCTCCCGTCCTCCATACGCATACGCTAAAAAAAAAAAAGTTTGAGGGGACCGGAGACCACCTGCTGTCCCAAGCAGCTGGGGTGGGCGTGGGGGCATTGGACTCTAGTTTTGGAGCGTCAAATATGTCCCTTTGTCTATAGGCCACTGTGAGGGGTTGGCCTCCCGTTGGCGTCCAAGTCGCGCTCGTCTCCCAGTGGCCTGTCTGGGTACCCTTTCTGGGGCACCAGTTGTCTGCTGCTCTTATCCACAAAGTGAACAAAGACCCTGACTGTGCTTTTTGCCTCTTTTTGTGCCACGATTGCTGTTGACTGAAGATGGGTCACTGTAATTCAAATGTTAGCATTTATGTTGTCCAAGAAGTCAGTAAAAAAAAAAAAAAAAAAAGAAAAAAAAAAAGATTTATAGCTTCTTGGTCATTTGATAATGATGTGACTGAAGACATGTCGCCGTACTAATGGAAGAATAATTGAATGTCAATAATTCTTCTTCCCTCAGTGAGTTGAACAGACAATAAGACAAGGACAGTCTTTGTCATAGTCGCTCCTTTGTAGATTCTCCCCCTGGAGAGCGTGTTCCAGTTCAATTACGGGGAAAGTCGGCCTCCTTTGGCACGTTTTTGCGGAGAGCGGAACGGCTGGAGTCACGCGCAATAACGCTGCGAAGCAGCTGATGTCAAAAGTATCCCCCCCTTCTTTTTCCCTTCTCTGCTCTCGGCGGGGATTTAGATGTGCCTGAACCACAGGCATCCCACAGACGTCCCCATTCTGTAGGTCAGCAGAAAGCCCTAACATTAAGCATGAGGGAAGAGCTTTCAACTGGACAAAAAAGCTCTGACCTACATTAGGCAGAGAGAGAGAGTGAGAGAGAGAAGAGAGAGAAAAAGAGAGAGAGAGAGCATTCTGCAGTCTCCTGGGAAGCACAGACCACAACTCTCAGCCCTCGGCTCACACTCTAACGATGACACCTTGATTACAGACCGGCTTCACTCCGCTAAAGCTAGTTGTCACAGTCGCTTGACGGCTGTGGCCTAAACTGTTATCATCGGTGTGTAAAAGGTCATGTTTGAAGGAGGTATTGTTTCACCAAGAATGTAGTGACTCCTCTTTGGGCTTACTCTGCCTGACCCCATGCTCCTGGGTTTGTTTTTCTTTCTTTTCCCTTTTTTTTGCCTCCCTTCTTTTGCGTCAACCAGTAGCCCACCATGATCCTGAGAACACCTTCAACTGCAGCTTCATCGAGCCCCCCTCGGAGGTCGAGCCTCACTCCCCCTCCTGGTCCGACCAGGAATCCTTCTCGTCCTTCGAGACCAGCGAGGACGGTCCCGTGTACTGCATACCCCACGAAGGTGAGTCCCAGTTGGGAAAAGCCCAGTGCACAGAGATAACACTTTTCGCTTATTGGGATCGGTGCTTGACCCAGCTATCGGGGCCATCAGGACGGGCGGGTTGATGTTTCGGAGCAATTATGGCGTGACCTACTTTGAGGGATAGCATCGTAGAGGCTGATCGAGCTTATGATAGGCCTTGGCCTCGAGCTCTTTGCCCTGTGTGTGCTTCAGTATACAAACAGGAAATGGCAAGGATGGTAAAGTCAGCACGTGGCACAGGGCCAAGGCATGAGTCACTGAGTAAATTATAGGAGGGGGGGAGGGGGGGGGCAGACGTGTGTTTTCTGAGGAGCCCCTCCTTCTCGTTCTCTCTTTTTTGCCTTTTTTCTGCCTTTTTTCTTCTGTCGTTTCATTCTGCCTCTAGCTTCCAGGATTTCTTTGTCTTCTCCCGGTGCTTGTTGTGACTGTCTGCCTCTTTGTCACTTCTAAGTGAAGCCATTGACTCATGCTCAAGTGAAGCATTAACTCAGCTCCAGTCATAAGAACTAATTGCAGGCGTCTCTGATATTATCCACCATTTCAATCCTAATTAAGCAGAACAAATGACAAATTAATTACATTCATTTCAGAGGCATCCACTTTTTTTCCCGTTATCACCATGTTGATAGTCTGACACAGCTGTACATTAATTTACAAAAATGCACATTTAATAGGCCTGCAGTGCTTGAGCAGATAAGTGCTATAAATTTCACTCGTTGCTTTCCGAAGAAAGCCCGGGCTGATATGACAAGGCTGCTGAGCTTTGCTCTGTGTTTGCAATCTCTCCTGTAATGGCTGTGCAATTACCTGTTCCTTCACGTGCTGCGCTCTTCCCTCTCGCTCCACAGAGAGCACCGGGGAGACTAACGAGAAGTGCGGCCCTGTCCCCGTGGCCGAGAGCACCGTGGCGTCCAGCGAGGACGACGCCGGGGAGTACACGTCCCTCAAGGAGACCACCCCGGCCAAGCCGGGCGACGGCAGCGAACAGCCGCTGCTCAAATCCACGGACAGCGAGGGCTCCACCAGCGGCTCCGAGTCGGCCGCCGGCGCCCTCTACGCCCGCATCGCCCGCCTCTCCAAGCAGTCCAAGGAGGACGAGGACAGCAGCGCCGGGGAGGTCAAAGGGAACGGCAAGCCTCCGTCTCCGGAGAGGACCAAGCCCCGGCCGCCCGACCCTTCCACCAAGCCCAAGGTCTCCTGGATCCACGGCACGGCAGCGGGAACCAACCAGCCAGACAAAGGGAAGGGAGAGACCCCGCCCGTGGAGAAGAAGAGGAGCTCCTCGGGGGCCGGCGACAAGCAGAGGAGCCGGGAGAAGTCGGGGAAGCCCAAAGACAGGAAGAGCCCGGAGCGCAAGGCCACCGAGGGAGGCGAGTCCCCCAGCAAGGCCAAGCCTCACAAGGGCCGCACGGCAGAGGAGCACCGGGAGCACATCAACGGCGTGGTGCAGAGCGCCCTGAAGAAGATCAGCAACTTCCACTCGGAGAAGAAGGCTCCCAAGGAGGTGGAGGCGACCCCCAAGGAGCCGCCCAAGAGCCCCAAAATCATGCATCCGCACATGAACTCAGAGGCCGCCACCCTCCTGGCCGCCCAGCTCAAGGAGAAGACCCAGTCCATCAACCGCAACGAGGGCCTGGTGGGGGTCAAGACCAACGGGCTGTCGGCCGCGCAGACGCAGGCGCAGCGCGAGAAGCCCACGCCGCCCCAGAAGGCCAAGCGCACGGTCGGCGGCGGCTCGCAGATGCAGGCCTCCACCAAACCCTTGCTGCCCACCACGGGCAGCCTGCAGAAGATGGTGGGGCCCGTGACGGACACCACGCCGGAGACGCCGGAGACGAAACAGCCGAGCATGAACGGCTCAAAGACTGTGGAGGTGGCGGGGGAGTCCACGCCCAAGAAGACCCCCATCAAAAAGCCGCCGCGAAAGAAAGGCAAGGAGGGTAACGCCCCCGACGCCGAGATCAAAACCACTCCAAAGACAGCAATCATGCCACCTCAAGTAGTGAAAAACAATTAGTGCTGTTCCGTCTCAAACGGTGCTGCTCGCTGAACCCCACAGTTGATTTTTTCTCATTAGTGACAAACGACTGTTAGAGTGTGTCAAGAAAACAGATACAAAACAAGATTTTTTTTTGAAGAAGAAGTAAAAGGTCCAGGGCATACTGCACCTGAAGCAGCAATTTATCTTGAGAATAATCTTGAGTACAAAGAACTAAGAGGAATGCTTTACCATACAGTATTAATGTGTACATGGGTTTTGAGGTAATGTTATAAGCTTGGTTTTATAGTATAAATTGAAGTGTATGCAAACTATACGCAGTTAATTTAGTATATATTATACTCTCCTATTATACAAGGTATGTTATTGATGGGTGTTCTAATCTGTGTTCGAAGACAGTGGCATAAGTCCTATGTTTTGTTGAGTTCTGCAGTATCCAGTACTTTCAAGGTGGTTTATGCAAAACAAAGTATTTAAAGATTTTGTTTATCAGCTACTGACCTATCCAAAGATTGGTACTGGTTATGCAGACACATTTGACTTTGCCCAATCCAGATCCTGATCATATTCAACATATATAGGGTTAAATTCAGTTTGTTGTAATCTATAGACCATATGTATCTACAACAAGGTTCGGTTAATACTTGGAACTTGGAAAACTTATTTGGCTCCATGATTACCCGTTTTAGTGAGATGAATAGCCTGTGGGGCTTGAGGTTAACTCTCTGTCATCTCCAAAATGGTGGCTTCACCCATGATTGGCATTTCATTTTCTTTAGTTCAAAGTGCACACTGCAATTTAATTGTGATAAATTATGCCTCAGTGCGGCCCGGCTGAACTTGGCCGGCGCCCATCACCATACCACTGTCAAGCTCCCTCGGACCACTTGATGCCTTGCATAAGGAGATGTGAAAAATAACCTTCCTGTCAAAACCCAAACATGCAGCGGTCTGTGCCCATGGCAGTGCAATCAACTGAGCCACACTGGAATTCTTGACCATGCAGTTTAACAGTAAAGTGCCTTTAAAAAGTTAAGTCATGCCTTTGAGTGGTATAAGGTTTTAGTCAACAGTGGCCTTTCCTATTCAAGCTGGGACTGAATGTGTGCGTGTCTGTGTGTGTGTGAGACAATCCTGTGTTAGGCTCTCTTACAGATGGGTTGAGATACAGTACCGTTATAATGGCAGTTTCAGACTTCAGACTGTGGTGGCTATTATTCAACCAAAGGTGGCATACTTTTTTAAAACTGCATACCAAAATTACTCTACAGACACAACACATGCTCACAGATACTCGTCTCTGCCAAGATAATAATAGTATTCTGCTTATTCACTTGAGCCAATGGTTCTCAAATGTTTATCTTTCATTGTATCAGCATTATGGAATAATATACCATAACAGGTCCATGTAATCACTATCAAAGCTCCAACCATACTGTTTAAATCACAGGTATTGATGTGAATTATTATTATTTCCTATGCAAGAGACCACACCGGAGCTGAATGGTACGCGTGGACCATCTCTCGAATGCCGGCCACATACATGCTTAGCCGATGACTGTCTTCTCTGAGCGGTTTTCCTGCACACATTGTCTCCCGTCAGTCTGTCATACCATGTAATTATGGAACAACACATCATGTTCAGAGTTATAGGCCTAACAAGCACTTGTGGGTTATTCTGAGACCAGGAATACCCTCTCTATTAAGTTGAGGACTAGAATCAAATACTAGAATGAAACTAGAAGAAAACTGGAGGCTTTTTGAGTTTAGATGCAATGTATTTAGGTGTTTTGTACTGTCCTGTGCGTCGTTCGATTGAAACCGTAAGAGTGAGTGTCAGTGTGTACAGACAGCAGTATGACATAAAGACCACGTGCTTATGATGTAAAGGAAAAATTTGTTGTTACTATGGTTGCAACTGTTTTCTATAATGGTACAACTATTTAGTCGTTATAATGGTTATTTTTCTACGTTAAAATATTTTGTAATAATATTTTGTCTATGTCTGTAAGCTGTGCTTATGTGATTTTTTTGCTATCTCATGTTATTTTTACGTTAAATGAACTGGCTTTCATTTTTCTTTATACCTTTTTGTTTGTTTCCTCGTTTTATATATAAACATCAGGTACAAAAATTGAATATGATTTTACAGTATACTCGAGACTTTTTAGTGGTTGTGAGATATTATTTTTGTCATTTCTCTGTGGAGATTCTTGTTCTTTGGAATATGAACTGCATGAAGCAGATAAATGATTTGCCAATTCATATCCATCTTTTCTAATGGTCCACTGGGTTTATTTAAAATTGCCTTTTTCAAATAACTCACTCCGACAAGACCAGTTATACATGATTTTGCACAAATGTCTATGTGAAAACATGCTTTGATTGTAAATGTTTGGAGGTCTGATATGAGATTTTGAGGACTGAGATTTTGCTTAAAACACAAAAGAGAATCTTATATCTAACCGGTCCAGTCATTCGTTTTCACCAGTAAACCTGGGTATGTTAACAGAACTCGTTTCCACTAGACAGTGTGTTCCTCTTGTAAATGCGTTGTTTCTCAGTTACTTCAAGAAAATAAAATGAAACTGTAGCAATTGGACACATTGTGTTCCTGGTGCAGTCGGCTGCATTGTCCTGATTACTGATGCATAAAGATCAAAATTCCCGTGATGAGATCGCGTCCACAGTGATGGTCAGAGCACACAGCTCTGCCCTGCTCCTGCCCGCACAGCTCCTCTGACCTTATTCCAGGTGACATTTTGAAAGCCGATAAGTCTATCAACAAATATGAATCTCCTCATCCATGACTCATAACTTATGGTCATACTTAACATACTGTATCTACAACACATTTACCACCGGATTTCCACTTGACAACATGTCATCCATATATGACTCAATGTTCATATTTAAGGGAATACCCCTAGCCTGGCACGCCCTCCCAGTGACGTAACGCCTTCAGGCTTTTGCTGTCACTGGTCTGGTCAACTGCTAATCGGAAAAGGATTTCTGAGTTCCCGAAATCTGCGGAACTGCCCCTTTTGGTCGAGAACCAATCAACTTTGAGCAGCTCCAACGGCTCTGGGTAGAGGCGTGTTCAAGGCAGAGGAAAGGGTGTTGTTATTGGTTTAAACTCGGCAAACCGCTTTCTGACATCGACCAGTAGCAAATCGAGGCACTTGAAGGAGGCGGGTCAACCAGCGCTTGGAGAAACCATGTTAGCACAGGCTGTTGGTCAGACTAAAGTCTCGCAGAGCCTTTGAAAGTCGATGGTAATCAGGCTACCTCTGACCGGTCATCGATATTTCACAGCTTCCGGTTTTGGTGGTTTGGTAACTCTCTCTGCAGCCTCTTTGAAACCAGCCCTCCACTCTCTCCTGCAGTAACCCCTCTTCCTCTCTCTCTCTCTCTCTCTCTCTCTCTCTCTTACCCTCACCGTCCTCCTTTCAGCCACTGCCCCTCTCTACTGTTTTGGTACACAGCGCCTCACTCTTAATTGCTACTGTACGCCCTCGTAGATGTGTGCAGCCGTAGTCCCACTTCCTAAAAATAAAACAAAACTTGTAGCTGGTTGGCCCTCTCACAGAGTGCGAGCAGTTCAGAACCCCAAGGCATCATCATCTCTCTCTCTCTCTCTCTCTCTCTCTCTGTCTCTTTCTCTCCCTCCATCTCTGCTGTTCTCTGGCTTGTTCTCCCCCTGTGTGTCTCCAGAGTGAGGTTTAGCACACGGTCACACACAGGATCATCAAAGGAAGAGCGAAAGCCACGACTGGCCTCCACTTCAGGGGACAAGGCAGCCTTTCATGAAGGGGAACAGTCAGGGGTCTGTGCACGGGGACCCTGCAGTTAATGCATCATGCGCCACATATTTGTTCTCCCTCGCTCCGAGGGGAGGGGAGGGGAGGGGAGGGGTAGGGGGGTAGGGTGCACGGTCGCCAACCAGCGAGTGGCTATAGGAGCAGGAGCCGCAACGGCAGCCCAGTGCCCTCACAGGCGCACGCAGATCATGTGACCTGTAATTGAATCCAGAGAAGAGGAAAAGTTTTTTTTTTTTTTTTTTTTCGGGGGCTGAGACTTTTGGGCTGGCTCTGCTGACATGGCGCCCCACTAACATGGCTGGGTTTTTTTTTTTGGTGTGTTTTGTTTTGTTTTTTGGGGGGGCGGGGGGAAAAGGAGAGGGGGGGGGTCTGACTTTTTTTTCAGGGGTTGACATAGACTAAACAAAGACCACAAATGTTGCATGAGGTTGCGGCCGTGAGAGCTGACCATGTGTGACGCAGCGGTTGACAACCTAGCAGCAGACCTCTGCTTTGCAGCGACCGCTGCCGAGCCTGTGAGCAGAAGACTGCTCCAAGGCAGGGACGAGAGTTCTGGGGCACTAAAATCACTGAATCACGTTTGCGTCAGTATCTCAGTGGTAGGTGCTGATGCTCTGTTGAGCTGTACAGAGAAGCTCTGAAAGCCTAACATCTTATGGGTCTGCTTACATTACACTCTCAACAAGTTATGTGTGCGTCTCAGCCAGGAATGTACATTGTTTTCAGTAGACTTTGGGGTGTTTTCAGACGCAGCTTAGCATATTCTTCCATTCCATACAACTTAAATGGAAACATCACCACAATAAAACAATGTAGGTTATACCAAGTGTGGGTTGTATGGATTGTGGCGTGAATTAAAAAGACAAACACTGGGCCTATACGTGATAACTTCCAGATATGGCAGGGGCCGATGTTAGTGGAAAGTGGGGGAGGGAGATTCGTGCACAGCAGCAGAGGAGGGGGTGGGGGGAGGGGATGAAATGACATGTTGACTGCCAGTCCAAACATATTCTCAAAGTTTGGCCCGTAATCAAGTGCCAGTTCTACAGAAACAACCAGACCTTAAGACTGAGACCTGTAACCCAGCCAACAAAACCCAGGGCCACAGGCCTATTCAGATCCCCTCGTTGTTATGGCAACGGGAACAGATTGCATCCACATCTGGTAGCTATTTCAGCTCCAAGAAGAAGGGAAAAAAAGTGGAGGAAAAGAAATTTATGAGTGAAGGAAAAAAAGACAAATATTTTCTGCAATGCAAAGCAGAAAGAAGCTCGGATAAAGTTTCACTTGAAAGGACTTTATGTTGTTGTTGGTGCGTTTGTTATTATTATTATAATCATTATTATTATTGTTATTATTATTATTAGTATTACCATATTATGAACAATAACAGTATTACTAACAATTGTTGTTTTCAACAAATACCAATAATTGTATAGTATAAAGTCATTGCATAAAACAACCTTGGCATGTTTAGCCTACAGTACCTCATGCTTGATGTGTTATCACTGGGCTCAATGAAGACGCCTGTGGAGGCTTTTACAAACTAGAATCTTATATATTACAGATCATATATTCAGAATTGAAAATTCCTCATTCCTACCACAAGTATTTTTTTTTCTTTGGTAACAAAATACATACATGGTGTGGTCCATTTCAGTCTTTTGGCACTCTTGCTGAAGGCCAGTTATGCTTGCAGGCAAGTTTTTTTGCTCAGAGGATTATTTGGTCGGAGTATAGCTGCAAAGTCATGGGTCATTTTGGCTTGTTTCTGTCTGTTTAATGGATCTTCAAATGGCGTAGCGCTCAAGTCAAAACCATGTTATTCTGCACTATTACCCTATATTGTCTTGGCTGAATGTACCAATATACTTATGCATGGCGTTGCCATAAAACGACATTTACTGGAAACATTTGGCACTTGTCCTCGAAGTAAACCACAAAATGCTGAGGTCAGCTTTTAACCCAGGAAATGGCTCTGCAATCACACGAGTCTCCAGCATTATATTATTTCAAGCAACGTTTTAGACCTCTCATACCGTGATTTAAGACTGACCAATCCAATATCAGGCAGTTGCCAAGCTCATTCTAAACAGTACCAAAGCCAAAGTTCAACATTACCACCCAAGGCTACCTTAACACTAAAGCACGGAAACCTATGCTAAGCATCATGGAATGAGTCAACACAGAAGTGAACAGCTTATATAACTTCTTTTTCTTAAATGCCAATACTGCATTGAAAGCTTCAATGCTGGAAAGCGACCCCTTCTATATTTTGACTATGTAATAATCTTCTATCCTTATTATTACACTTTAGACGTGGATAATCAGGTTTGGGTGACTGTTGTCTGCACCTCTAAATTGCAGTGCTTTTTTCCCCCTTTGTCAGCATAATTCTGTGGCGAGTTTATTAAAGAGGATCTGGGACTAATGGAAAACAGGTCAAACTCTCTCTCTCTCTCCCTCCCTCCCTCCCTCATTTCTCTCCTTTTCCCTCCACAGCCCCCTCCCTTTTTGTCTCCCTCTATTTTTCTCCCCCTTCTCTTCCTCTCCTTCTCTCTGACTCTATCCTCCCCCCTCTTCCCTCGTTCTCTCTGTGTAGAGGAAGGAAGCAGAGCGTTGGCTCTAGGTTTCAATTTTCACATACTCTAAAGGCAGGCTGAACACTCTCTCTCTCTCTCTCTCTCTCTCTCTCTCTCTCTCTCTCTCTCTCTCTCTCCACACTGAGGAAGAATAGCACAGTTCCCTGTCACTGACTGCTCATCTCAAAAGCTCAATTTCAAAACCAAAATGAAGAATCATGACTTCAGTATCATACCAGTATATTGAAAGTTGAAAAACCATTGCGCACTCAAGTTTTTTTTTTCTTCTTCTTTTTTTTGCTAAATCCACATTTTGACCAATTTTTCTACACGAGTGGGCAGTAACTGTTTCATATAAACCGGCCGTCAGTCTCATTTCAGTAGTAACAGCCCAAGCCATCCATTTCTCATTACTCCAGGTGAGAGCTACTGGATTGTCATCCACAAAAATCGGCAGTGGGAGCGGGAGCGGGAGCTGGATGGCCGACTCAGCAGGCCCGGGGGCCGAGCGTGCGAGCGTGGCTGTGGCGCGGTGCGCATGTGGCAGAGGCCCTGCTCGTTCCGCTGCCGCCATTATACGGGCAGCCATGTGTTTCCTATTAGCCAGTGGCGGATTAGAGAGAGGAGCTGCAGTGGTAGCCCGGGTGCCCCTGCTGGAGCTGTGATGTGGTCAGTGCCTGGACACTGAGCATTAAAGCCCTCCTCGCATCCGGCATGATGTCACGGGCCATTCAATTTCCTCCAATCTCCGAACATGTAAACACTGGGCCCAGTTGCAGTCTTACGGGGCAAAAACCCGCAAAATTGCCCCACACTGCAGTGCTCCGATGAATTCCATTGAGAAGATAGAGTTTCTGCATGGGTTTTTTTTTTTTTCCCGCCAAAGAGTTTAGTCCACTGTTCCACAGGAATTCTTGAGACAGAGCTAAAACTCAATTCTTTTGCCAAAAGCTTTGGTCAATTGTTTCACAGAAATTCTTAAGACAGAGTTGAAACTCTACATGAAACTTTGCTAGACTGAACATAAGGATGTGCGATATACATACTGTATCGTCTACAACAATATCTTAATTATAGTTTTAATGATGCACAAGGTGACATTATTGACTGACTTGCGTTTCATGAACTATGGCCGGTCCGCGATGAGGAAACTACAGGTTCCACACACAGGGCATGTCACTGTTAAAGTCACCTTATGCTAGGTGCTTCTACAGCATTGGATTGCCAAATAGCAGGAAAGGAAAACAAAAAATTAGCAATCAGGAAATGTCTGGAGTTTAGCAACCACAGAGATGTTACATTATAGAGGTCGTCTTCTGATGTTCTAATCGGTTGTGGATGTGAACTGCAGACATGAAGAGTGCATAGTTAGTTTCACTTTCTGCAAGTCATAAATTTCATAATATGCTAAAACCATGATCAAAAATTGCCAAATTAATCTTGACAAAATAGCATCCTTGAGTGAGATACTAGTGTAATATGCGACTATAAGAAAAACAAATGGGTATGTTGTCTAATTATCATTATAGACACACTCACAGAAATTACCAAGATTTTTTTCACAATCCTGACTGAAGCATTTCTAACATATAAAAATAGAAGAATGGCATGTTGGCATAGCGTCATACAAAACAACCATATTCCTAACAAGCTCACATGAGCTCACATTTATGATGCAATCTCATTGTTTGGGGAACCAGACTAGAGTTGTCATAAAAATACAAGCTGGGTAGTAGCAGCCCCAAGTATCAAATGAAGGTTGCAGCCTCGAGGATCAGCTATCAAATGAAGGTTAATCGTTTCTTCAGCCATTCTTTACTCCATCCATCACATAAACACGTTATGACAAAGTCTGTGGGAAATTCAACAGTCTGGTTGCAGTTAAATGGATTATGTCTGAGCTACTGCATTTGTTATGGCACTGAGAGAGCCATGCGCTAATGAATCACACTGGACCAATTATTGGTCCATGTTGAACTAAATGATTGTGGTTATGTGTGGCCTATGTGATGTGGGGTCTCAAGTCCCTCTGTGTACTTCTATCAGATTTATAACCTATCATATATGTTTTAACAAAGCTGTTGACAGCATATTTTGGCCAGACATTTAGAATACAATTTCGGTGGGTCCTGTTTAAGCTCAGTCAGGGTCCGTCTGTGTCCATATTGCATGTCTCACTCAGACACATTCTAGCTGTCAGAAGTGTGCTGGTGCATGTGTTATAATCTCATATCACATTGCATGAGCCCGATATCTACAAGCTGCTGGATGGACTGTTTCCAAGTTGTTCCCTCATAGGTAAGTCATGTGACATGAATCAAACGTGCTGTCGGTATAGCACTGTGAGTGTATGACCCAGTACAAAGCAGTGACAAAGACCAACAACAGATGCGAGAGAAATAGAGAAAATCCATAGTGGTGCTACTGTGAGTACCACTCTCGACTAGTCTACTGCACAAGAGCCTTGTTTACTGTGGGCCACCAGCCCAGAAACTTCAACCAAAGAACTTTGGCCTAGGCTAGAAGCACCATGCTAGAGTTCCATCATGGGCCATTTTACCAACTGCCAAAATTCATAAATTCATCCAGGCAAAACATTCATTGTGATGGGTAAGTACCCGGTGCTTGATCCGTGGCCCTATGGCATTAGTTCCAGGTTTGGCCCCGTTCAAGCTTAACCCAGGACAGTATAAACCTCTCTTGGCCCAGGAGCTGAGTTCAAGCACCAGGTTTGGCCCCCCGAAATGAACAGGGCTAAGGTGACTTGTGCAGTCTGCTACAGAAGGCTAAACGCTATGGCTATGGCTATGGCTATGGTTATTTAGCAGACGCCTTTGTCCAAAGCGACATACAAATAAATAACAATACAAATTAAATTAACAGTGAACAATTACAAACTAGGGAGAATAGTAACATTATCAGTAAAACAATAATTTTAAGCACTAACCTAATGAGAAATAAAACAGTGAAATGAGAATAGCAATCAAATAAGTCACTCAGTTAATTATATATAATAATAATAACTAAAGCATGGTATGGCTAAATTTAAGGACAATAGCAAAATAAATTTCAAATTCTATCAATAGACAAATTATAACAAAACAATACATTATACAAACCATAACACATCACAAACTCAAAGGACTAAGTGCATAACTTAACATAAACGCTAACATAATTCCCTTGATTGACCATGACACTATGTTGCACTCTCCGAGCTGATTGTGTTACCGGCCCTCTGTCCCTGAAACAAGACCGGCTGTGGATTTCCCGGAGACCACACGCAGGGCTTGTTTGTGTGTCGGACACGTTAATGACCAAGGATGCGACAAGCTGACCGCCGAGGGCTGAGAAACCAGAAGACCAGGGCCTAGAGGTCCAGTGGAACGAGGGAGGGGAAAAAACACGAGAGCTTCCGCTTCTTCCACTGTGTGTGCGGACAGCATGCTGGGAGCCGCTGCTGGATCAGAGGCTCCATCACAGGAGAGAGGAAGAGAGGGAGCGAGAGAAAGAGACAGAAAGAGAGAGGGAGGAAGGGAGGGCTGCCATAAAAACAGGACGTCTGATCTCTGTCCAAGGATATGTGGCTTTGTCTGTGAAGAGTAACTCTTATGAAAGCGACAGGTGGGATATGCCCTGGATCAATGTGTTTGTGTTCAGGAGAGGATGTTTAGGATGAGGGTTATTATATCGGCACACACTATATCTCCGACTGCCTGTTTGTTTTGGAGTAATATGGGCCTTTATGAGATTTTCTGCATCCTTTAAAGAACATAAGCTCCAGAAATCTCGGGGACAGAAAAGAGGATGTGTCCACCAGGGTGAGGTCATACAGGCACATAAGACTCTTCGTATTTTTAGGATTAATTGAGCTTCCTCTTTCATTCACTCCTTTCCGTTTGCTTGCGGAACGGAAGCGTTGACTTGGACAAACATTATGGGCTATTAGTCTATCTGGGCCCTGCCACTCATGGATGTGCACACAGCAATAACTGAACTGTACGTGCAGGCAGGCACACATACTCCTTTTGGTGTTTTCCCCCTTTTCATCGGGTCAAGGTTTCCTTTTCCAGATGTACATGTAGATAAACGGGCCCACTGCATTAAACATGCGCACCAATTTTCCGAACGAACCGCACGGAGCCTTTAGTGTTTGGACTGTAGATTTGCAGAGTAACTCTGGGTCTGTTTAAAATGTAGAGCTCTTTGTCATCTGACACATCATCGCTTGCACACGTCGTCCAGAGTGCGAACGCCGGGGCTCCGTCTCTGCCTGGAAAAGACAGAACGGGATGGTTTTTCTGCAGCATTCCTATCGGGAATGGTTTATTTTCGTTGGAAGCATAATTGTCTGTGGCTAGCGTTTGGAAGTACATTTCAGACGCCGCGCTGCCAATAAATATAGACTTAGACATTATCGCCCTCTGAGGGTGACCTAGTGTAAATACACTCCTGTCTCCTAATTCAACGGGCACTTTTAGAACCAGACCTCCCATTAATCTGTGGTCATTACCGACACGCTACAGGAGCATTTCAACTCAAACCGCAGAACCAAATGCTGCATAATGCTGGTTGCGGACTCCTGTGGGAACCACTTTAAAGCAAGTCAATGTTTGGTGAAATGACAAAGGAGAAGAGCAACTCAGTCTGGCCGTACTGTGGTGGTAGTCTCAAAGGACTGTTTATTTGCTCAATGCATGACATTCAGATACTTGTTTTATCTGAGAGTAAGACAAGAAAAGGGATTGCTCTAGTCTATACTCTATATGTTGTAGGTCATCTTTGACCTTTTCAAAAGCCTGACCGTGGTTTTTTTTTTTTTTTCTGATATCGTCCATTCACTGCCCAATAAGGGCATGACGCTACTAGCATTGATTGAGCACACACAGTGCACTTTGGAGACACTGAAGAACAGTCTACATGCTGTTAAACAAAGTCATGCAAGTAAAAGAATGAATAGCATATGATTCAAATACAAAGCATCTTCTCAAGCTGTGATGGCTCTAGTCTTGCGAATAAATCGAACTGAATCACAGCTGAGACAGCAACGAAGAATGTTGCTCAGGAATCAGATGTTTCTAATAGTGATCAAATTTGCTAATGTAACACAGAGTCTTTCATGCTCTTTTTTTGATTCGGTCTCCATCTTTATGTCAGCATTGTTGCGTGGGGCAAGAATGCAGCTGCGAGCACGCACTTCAAGGAGTGGGGGCCATAATTCAAATTTGTGCTAAAACAAAGATTGTCAGCATGGGTTATTCATCAACACGAGGGTGTGAGAAAATCTGCATGCAGCACAGATGCTTTCAAGGACTGCGAACAATGCAGCAAATGAGGAGAGCGAGGAGAACCTATTTTTTCCCCTTAAAGGGTATTACACCTTTTAAACTGTTATATAAACTGACAAGTTGTAATACTACATTAAATATCCTGTGTACAGTCAATAAAACAATGAAAATGAAAAAAAAACAAAAAAACCTGACAGATTTGATTTAGATCTGAATTCCTTTCCAATACTGAGTGGGCCAATGGCACAGTGACACATGCAAAGCTGCGCATGGGGACGACGTGTTGCAACCACAACGGCCACCACCACCACCCCCCCCAGCCACCCAGCCACCCCTCCATATCTGCCCCCTTGCTCAGGTGAAGCCTCAAACGACGGAGAAGCAGCTGGGGAAGCCACACGGCTATAGCCTCAAGCATGTGGGCCACACTACTGGTCGGAGTCCTAGTCCTTTGCTCGACAGGAGCGGGGGCCGCAAAGAACGCTACCGAGGCATCGCCAGGGGAAGAGCTTGTCATAGCCAAGGGGAAACTGATGGTAAGCCACTGGGGCAGGCAGGCTAATATGACAGGGACCCCAGGGGTGTCGTAGGCCTACTCGGGGGTTACGCTGTTTTTCTTTTTTTCATTCTGTGTAATGTCACGAGCTGAGCGTGCTAACCTGTTCTCAATCTGTCTGCTCCGCTCACCCCAGGCTCCCAGTGTAGTCGGATGAGCCATCAAGAAAATGCCTGAGCTCTACAAATTCCTCATGGAGCGCTGGGCCTTGTAGTATCCTTATTAGAAAACGGCTGGATAAGGATTATGAGCATATGTTGCCTGTAATTACCACATATCATTTTGAGAGCTTGGAGCTTGGGGGTTAGGTAGCGTTTAGCATTCTGCAAATTCACTGCACCAAGGAAGCTCATGTTGATCCTCTTGCAGTGCCACGCAACAAGACCTTCTGAATACATTGGAAATGCTAAATCTGGGAGGAAGCTTTCAATTTTCTGTCTTTGCTTGCTATATAAGTATATTTTTTCTTCTTAGTTTAGGCTTCTATGGGACAAGATCTGTCTATCTTATTTATGGAAGACAAGTAGTATAGTCTACTTACTATTACTCAGGAATGGGCAAAACATGTACTGTATTTCAAAATTAAATATAAAATACCATCATTTTAAGTGTATCAAAATACAAACTACAAAATACTGTAGTCCCATATCAAATACGTAGTCATGTATCAAAACAAAATACTGTATTTTTTATTTTGAAAATACTACCTCTATAAAGGGAGCATGAAATCACTTTGCAAACCTTGCCTATCCCTATACTTACTGTGATCCATTTCTTCAGCACTACACTGACTCAGTTGATAAAGTGGACTGTGCTTGAGAGCAACAGCTTTTGTCTGCTTACAAGACATGTCATAAATCTACAAACAGTCAACAGATCAATATGCTGACCTGCCTGTTGCATCTCAGAACCTATTGTATCAGAGATGTACTCAAAAAGTCAAAACTGAACTTATCAAGTGGTACAAACTAACCACCAAACATATTGAGAGCCATAGAATGTGGACTTAAAACAACCCAATGCAGTAAACCTTAAAATAACGCCTTCAAACTCATGGTACACTGAAATATAATACAGAGAATGATATCTGACATTGTCAATATATGCCCAGTAGACTTGATATTGCACTGTGTAAAGCTGTTGATTAGGATCATGACCCGTTACACTGTTTTTCAACTAACTGAGTACAGTGTAAGTGTTAAAAATGAGGTCATATTGATGCCAAGAGCCAAACATATGGAGTTTTCATTGTGTTGCTGATGTGTTGAACTTTTGGAGCAATGCTGCAGGGGAACCACAACAGGTTCCGTGTTCTGATGGTTAAAGTTCTCTAGAAAAAAACCTCAATGTTCTCAAAAAACTTGAGGTTGGTGTGAGAGAGGGGGTGTATTATGTATGTGTGTGTGTGTGTGTCTGTGTGTGTGTGTGTGTGTGTGTGTGTGTGTGTGTGTGTGTGTGTGTGAGCAACCTAATCTTGCACTGGTTCATCTTCCTGAATATCGATATTATAGATCCCAGCAAGTCTGGGCAAATGATTAAGTCAGAGGCTACATTCATTGTTTGGCATTTTGCATGCATTCTTAAGTCACACCACCAAAAATATTGTTTTTACCAAAAATATTTGCCAGTAGTTTTAAACAAAAAAACCCCACACCTATTTGATACAAAATATGATGCTATTTTCTTCAACCCAATGACATATAAATTATACAATACTATTTTGTATTTGAAATACATGTTTGAAATACATGTATAGCCTACTGCCCATCCCTGCTACTACTTCTGACTCTGCTTCCAAGACCTTACTGGACCCGAGGTTAGTGTTGGGCATTAAATCAAATTAATAATTTACAAAGAGCTGCAACAGAATTTCAACGCCTGAGGAACTGAACCAGACACCAGCTGGGGCCAGAAAATTGTTAAGATCTACAATCAATTACATGTATTATGCCACTAATACCAAAGCCTGTCAAACTGTTGTTTATTAATTCATATGTTAACATGCCTTGACCTTCCGACTTCAGTCATAACCTAGAGTATGATTCATCAGAGGACAAGAACCCCAGGTTAATTTTCTACAACGATAAAGATGAGGTTGTCAAGGTAAAGTGCTCATTTTTTTCTTCATCATAATCTTACAGTAGGCTATGCCTACAGCACAGTTGTTCTGAAGTGAGATTTCAATTTTAAATGTTTCATGAGATGGGGACCACACTGTATTTTGAACCTATCTTACCTGTATAGGGTTGTAAACAGTACCTGATAAATCAATAAGTTATGTGGTAAAGTGAATGTTCATAACAAGACCACTGGATTTCAGTTGCCCCAATGTTAGCCTTAGATACAGTGCAGTAGGCCTAGCCTATGCTAGTGAACACAACATCTATGGCACTCAATAAGTTACCTTTCAAATATGTTTCTTGACACATTATGTGGAGAGGACCATCCAAAATAAGCTTGTGAGCCTACCGTACATGGCGAAAAGTGGCGGATCAACACAGATTCTGTTGAACTGTCATAAGCAGGAGCTACTGTAGTGAAGGCCTAAGAGAGGTCGACTACCTAGGCTAGTTAATCAAACACCAACAAATGCTACCAATTGTGTCTGAATATTCATGCTATTTTAACAGACGGTTAAAGTGAAGAAGATGAAGTTGAAGCAAATCGAAAAACTGCTGGACTCTATGGGCTTCTACAAGAGGTCGGCGAAGGGAGAGGATGTTCCTGAAGAGTACCAGCACTTCCCTCTCAGGGCACCGCGAGATGAACTGTAGTGACACCTTGTGGTCAAGCTTTGCCACTGCACTGCTAACAATGACGGTCAGGACCCAAAGGCTTTAGCGCAAGCCAGGTCCTGACACTGATGAAATAAGCATGCTGTTGCTGGCTGAAATACACTGTACCAATTATTTGATAAATAAACATTAAAAATGTTATTATGAGATACGAGTCATTTATAGGTTTAAAGACTAGATAGGACAAATGATTAAAACACCAACATTTATTTAGAAAGAGAATAGCCACATTAATAATGAAGTACAAATAATTGTTCAGTTGTTCAATGGGTGATGGTGAAGCATAGAGAGAGTGTTGGACGACTTGGGAGGGAGGGAGAGAGAGAGAGAGAGAGAGAGAGAGAGAGAGAGAGAGACAGAGCGAGAGAGCAATCAACAGCTCTGGTCATGAGCTCCTGCCACTGCATGTGGGGTTATGAACCCTGATGGATGTGGGCACAAAAGATCTCCTGAACCGTTCGGTCCTGTAGAACACTGAGATGAGGCATCCGCAGCTACTTCTCTGGCCTGCCAAGATGTTGTGAAGGGGATGGATAACATAGCCACCAGTGAATCCCAACTCATGGCGAGCAATGGCAGCATTTTACATCATCATTACATTGTAATAAACCATAACCATCTGATGACTATCAGATCAGAAAATATTCTGGATCATTTCAAAACTTATTGTAAAACCAAAACAAAAATAATTAACTGAATTATGAACATTTGGTTTTAAACCCAAAATTATGAACTTAATAAAAACACTAATGCTCATTGCAATCATCTACATGTACTGTAGCTCTCCGTCTAATTGAACTCTGAAGACCTCAAAAAGTTCCCAAAGCTTTGCCCATGTAAGGAGATCGGGACTTAATTGAAGCTACCTACCTATGCCAAATTGCATTGCAAGTTACCTCTGGGGTAGCAAAAATCAAAGTGTACTGTATATTGACCTACTATAGATCAGTATCCACTCAAATGCAGAGGACAAAAGTGTGTAGGAACATTTTTGTATTACCAATTTGTTCATCTTTGCGAGAATTTAACAGGTGTGATCATTCAAAATCCCCATGTTATTCTCCCAAAAGAAAAATCTCAAGATACCAGATCTCCTAATATGGACAAAGAGCTTATTTGTAGTTGACCTTAAGAGGTATATTGTAACAATCCAAGGCAGTAATGGTAATATACTGTACTTTGAGGGGGACATGTTGGGGATTCGAATTTCGCCCGGCAGCTCAGGCTGGAAACCAGCAGATCTTTTCCCTCTGTTTACTGCCAGAACCTTTGGCTCCAATCAGAAACTGCCATACTCTAGTCCTGGCAAGCTATTGGCTGGTGACGTGACGATAGCGAAACTGAAGCGTCGCGAAGTGTAGAAATAAAGCGCAGCCTCGCCAGACTAATGTTCAATCTAAAAGATCGAGCTTAGTATGGTGAAAACCAGACTAACATAGGCCTAAATAGACTTACATTGTTTGGCTACAGTAATGTCTCTCACTTTTATGGAAAACATATTGTGGCAAACAGGAAAATGCTATGCCAGATGGTTAAATAGCTGACAGAGAAAGGGAGTGTACTGTAGAGGAGAGATGGTCTCAATTAAGTAAAGAAACTTGATTACAGAGAATTTGTAGGAAAACATTGACTTGATGGATGTACAGATTGGTCATTATATCTGAGAAATTACACACTACGCCTCCTCTCCGCCCTTCCTCTCATGTAAGCTTTTGATCAGTGCTCTTTTGAAATTAGATTACTGGAGATAGATTCAACTTTATTGTCATTGTGCAGAGTACAAGAACAAAGACAACGAAATGCAGTATGGGTCTAACCAGAAGTGCAAAAAGCAAAAAATGTACAAAGTATAGATAGATGGTGCATAGACAGGACAAGTAGTATACTGCAGTCAGTGCGACAGTAGTGTACAATTGGTTGACAGAAGGTGATTTAGAATATATAAGCAGTTAAATAATGTATTAGCAGTCACCTTATAAGACCAGAACAAATATGGCTATGTAATATGAGTATGAACATATACTTTGGACAAGTACAGATATGTGGAATGTACTAGTAATATTTTAACCTAACTTAAATTATATAACTGAACGTAATTTACAAGTTGAACTAGGGTAGTGCTTAACTACTAGCTACTACAAACTAGAATACATTACATGTAAACAATATTCAAACCAAAACAATTGCATCCTTGATTAAGCGTTTTTAACAAGGTAAGTCCGTTTTTGTTCCTTTACTCACTCCATGCCATCTATCCCAGCCCAATTGGCATCATCATGTCCCCCCGCCCTCCCTCTCTCTCTCTCGCTCTCTCTCTCTCTCTCTCTCTCTCTCTCTCGGCTGCTGTGAATGCATTACTCTCATGGATCTCATAATACAACATGCAGATGTTGCACAATCAAGTTTTTGAAATGATTGAATAAGACCTAACACATGTATAATGTCTCTTAATACAGATCTTGTTGTGCACTAACACATACACACATATTAAGTAGGCTATGTATGAATGGTTAACATTGTGTTCCTTTAACTGCCAAAACTTCCAGAAAGTGTGACCCAGACAAACTTCAGCATTGACTTATAAATGCTGAAAGCATGCAGGCGTGGGGAGCAGCAAGGCAGGTGGTGAGTGCAGCAGCTTAATCCCATGTCAGACTGGCCCGTCTGATTTAATCTGATTAGACAGGCTGTCCACCTCTAATCCTGCAGCGAAGCTAAGAAAAACCAACCTGCCTGCTCCCGCTCACAACGCAGCAGTAAGCAGGGTTGGCCTGCTGAGCCAAGGGCTAGCATGCCGGTCTTCTACACCCCCCTGCCTCAGAATATCCGCCTGGGCTTGGCAAACCTCAGTGGCTCCGTGTTTGCCAACAACAGGACCAGAGATAGCTGCGATTTCCGGGACAATAGCGACAAAGCAGGTATTCGTAAACCCTCCGTGTAATTCTCGAGTAAGCATACCAGCGCATACAGTGTGTACATTGCAGACACAAATACACAAAGAACAGGCCAGTCATCCAGAACTGTATTTCTGTCCACCTCTGGCCAATTACACAGTATGACTAAAAGACAGGTTGTGTGTTACAGTTTAGCAGGAAATTGTTATGGGATTCATAACTGATGTGATATTCAGTTCCTAACTAACCAATGCTTACTCTGTGTGTATTCTGCAACTTTGTTTTCAGACAATGAGGTGGTGGCCCATCTACCTCTGCAAATGTTGATGTACTTCAATATGTATTTCTTCCCCCTCTGGTTGATCTCAGAGGTGGTCATGCTAGAGTTAAAGGTGAGTGAGTGATTTTTAGTGATGTGGTCAATGTTTAGGTTGTCAGGTCAGAACAGATCAGTTATAATTCTAAGGCTTTTTTCTAATTCTAAATTGCTCAATTCTAAGCATAGACTGTTCCAAAGCCGATAGATCTATTCATAGGACTCTGCTAAGCTACATCAGAGCCGTATAGACTATACGGCTCTGGTCTATATACAGTCTATCACTCTAATACCCCTTTTCCACCGCCACGAACCAGGTGCTGGTTCCGGGCTGGTGCTAGTGCCAGTTCGGTGCTGGTTCTACCTGCCGATTATCCAATTAATTCTAAGATCAGTTGCAGTTCTAGTTCTAATTTGCCGTGCTGTGGTCTCTTCTCCGCAGTTTGCTATGTTGCCAACCTACTACCAGTGCCTTCTAGTGACAGGTGTGGTCCTCCTGACCGTCTTTGAGATCATGAGAATATACCTGGGTTACGTTGGCAACCTAGAGGAAAAGGTAAGTGTGAGTCACGAAAATACAGTATATACTTACAGTTATACAGTTACACAAAATACAGTACACTGCAGCTTGAAAAGACGGTTTGGTTGTATTCACAGTCTGTAAGCATACATATGACTCTGATTCTGATGCAATACTATACATTCTGTATGAGGGAGTCTGGGTGAATCAGAGTGTTTTGGTGCTTCAGCATGAGAGTCTGTGTATGAACTGTACTGTATGTAGTATAAACTGTATGTAGTGTGTGTGTGTGTGTGTGTGTGTGTGTGTGTGTGTGTGTGTGTGTGTGTGTGTGTGTGTGTGTGTGTGTGTTTGTGTTGCAGTGTGTACATATTAGGGAATCTGTGAGTGCCCATGTGCGGTCACATCTGTGCATTGTGTCCTCCCACTGAGTCGCTATGGCCACTAAGGGGAGCCCTTACTCCTCTCTCCTCTCTCCCTATCCTCTGGCGCTCCTCACTCCCCACCCCACCCCACCCCACCCCACCTTTCATCAGGTGCCAGAGCTGGCCGGCTTCTGGCTGCTCACCTTCTTCTTCCAGCTGCCCATCCTGCTGTTCTTCCTGACGGACGAGGCCATCCTGATCGCGCCGCTGGAGCGCGCGGTGCACGGCGTCTACCTGGTCTTCGTGCTGACCGAGACGCTGGCCTCCTTCCTGGCACTGCGCAACATGAGCCGCAAGCTCACGCTGCAGTTCCACCTGCGCCAGTTCGCCGAGGTGGAGAGCCTGCACCCCATGGACGTGGCGCACGCCTTCGCCACCTCCTACTACGGCAGGAGCGTCCTGCCCATGCCCACGGGCGCCGACATGCCGCCCTACTGAGCGGACGACTGCTGGATAGTCACCGGAGGGTGTGTGTGTGTGTGTGTGGAGGGGGGCGATGTTATGGGGGCTTGCGGAGTCGATTACGGGGAGATAAAAATGCCATCAAAGAGATTAATTACCTCATTGAGAAATGAATGCCTCCCCTAGGACGGACATGCCATCACTTTGAGTGTGGCATGCTAATCATTGTGTGGCCCATCACATCAGGCTTGTAGAGGAAGATGGCGAAGAGTGTGGTTGGCATGTGTCCACATGGTGGCACTAAAGGATTATACTGTATCAGTGATTTTTTTTTGGTATTTGCAGCAATGCCACAGTTTGTCAAGGACTTATGTTCAAGATGTATTCCCCTGTTACTGATTTGAGACATGCAGCATTCATTTTGACCTTTTTTGTGTGACATGTTCTTATATGAACGAGTAAAAATGGTGCTGGTATTTTGAATGTTCACATATGAATGGTTACTGAAGATACTGTAGGTGGCTACATCTCAAACGGAGGTGAAAATGAAGAGAAATTCCTCAGGACATAAAATTGGCTACAATGTAGTAAGATTGATGTCAGATAACTGAGGATTTTTCAGCTCACATTAGTTCAGGAAACCGCTCATACGCTATAACATGATTGGGCTAAAACAGATATTCCGCAGTGGTCGGAGAGGAAATGGGAACCTCTCTAGTATTTGATGTATGTGGGATTGATGTGGGTCAGGCCAGAAATGAGTCTCAGGGGGGAAATAGACATGTAATTGGTTTGGAGATTAGATAAAGTGGTCAGACTCGTGTGTGACTAAAGTGCAGGAATCATTCCATTATGTGTTCTGGGCCCGGCCTGAGAGATCTGGAAATGATAGGTAATGTGGAATTAAGCCAGCCAGATAGGGCTGCATTTCTTTGGCAATCAGTACGGCAAGCTGCGCCAGGGCAGGAGATAGGAGAAGTGGGGAAAGGCTGTCAGACAAAGACTCCTCAGGTGGTCACACAGCGAATAGACACAGAACAAGCACAACGAGACATTTTCTGTGTTCAGAAACTTTCTGCTGCCACATTTTAGTGGCCTTGAAATGAACCATTTGAGACAATGAGCAGAGATTAAAATGTGGCTCTTAAATACGGATGGGCATCCAATACGACTCACTCATTATGACCGCCATGTTGAATCATTCCTGGGACACTCTCATGAAAAGCTGGCATGCATGCAGCACCACTGCTCTGATAAGGAATAGAGGCTTTTGGTCCACCGCCCCCTAAAAGCCAGGTAGATCAAAAGTAGATAGCACTGAACAACTCAATAACCACTGCACCCAAGATTTACAAAAATGTTGTGGTATGTTGGTCTCAAAGAGTCACATCAACCCAGCCAAATGTGACTCATTTGTGGTGTAGTTATTGCAAAACCAAAAATGCGGTGCTTTAATCACCAATATTATATTTGAGATGCAGGATCACCATGACTACAGCAACATAGTTGCACTCAACATTTTGTGAAAGGATACTGCAATTCATGCATTTCTATATCTCAAGAACTGCTGAGGTCACCATTTTGAAATTGGGTACAGTATGCCTACACTTGGACACATTTTCTCACATCTCCTAAATTGCATTTGGCTCACTCAACAAAATGGTCACCACCAACCGCCAGACTAAATTCAGCAGACAAAATAACTTTTGCCAATGTCCAATAGAAAGATTCAAAGCTAATGAGATCTGATATGCTGCATCCCTAGCACATTCATAAAACGTTACATTCTCAGGAGGCTGCAATTTACAGTAATCCCTAGACATGCATGTGCCAATATCTTGTGATGTAGAGGCTTACGAAAGTTTACAAAATGTGCCATGTTGCTGCACTGCCACAGTCTTTGCATGCAGATTAAATTTGGTGCAACATTTGTGGGGAGCACTGCAACAGACACAGACAAATCTGCTTGGACCCCTATCACCACTTGTGAATGTGTGCGTGTGCATGTGTGCATTCAATTCATTCTGGAGCAGCATCTAATTTTACCTAGGATTCATTTACGCCTTGCATTTATGGCTCTTTGATATTTACACACACACACGCACACACACACACACACACACACACACACACGTGTAATATAACTGCCGCGTAATGCCAGAAGTACAGTATAGTAGCGCAATGTGGACACAGACGTGCATTTAGGTGTCACCAAAGTATACTTTGTCATTGCAGACTTGCCGTTGTGAAACAGTACACAGTCACTGAGTAACCAAGGTGAGAGGATGGAAGACTTGAGGCTTAGAAACAGTTGCAGGAGTAGGAAATTGAGAGGACTTAGTAAGTGTGACTAAACACATTTACAAAGCAGTTATGGAGGGATGGAGGAAATCCGAGGAAGCATTCTTAATTTTCTTTGCGTAGCAGGTAGCAACACCACACAGCGGTCCTATCATTTGGTTCATAATTCATCTATGGCGGCAGAGATCCTTTCATTGGCATATTCAACATGTTCAACACCGCTAGCATGAACGGTCAAAGAAATTATTCTCAAATCCTTTAAAAAAAAAGAACCCAATTTGGTGTACCAGGTCCAGTTGGGATTGTGCATAATTTTTTTATTAATTTGAGGCAAGTGAGAAAAGGGGAAATATTTCAAGGGAGAGTAAAATGGATCTCCGAGGCCACCTTCACCGCTCTTCTCAGACATGGGCTGCTCCATGGTGGGGGATTACAGATTTGGCCTTTCTGTGCTTTTCATCAGCACTACTTCATACAGTACGTGTGGAGCCCATTGCTCCTGAAAAGGAATGAATGCAGTGTGGAGTTGAGGAAGGTGTGGGGTTTTGAGAAGGTGAAAGGGGGGGGGGGGGGGGGGGAGTGTACGAAGAAAGAAAGAATGGAAGAGAGGATGAAAGAATGAAAGAAAAGAAATCCCCCCCCTGGAGATCTGGAGCCCATTTGCCGCGTGGCCCTTAAGGATTTGCCTCATCAAATTGCCTGTCTTTGGTGGAGAGCACTGAATAATAGGCTTGGAGAGGCAGGCCCAGACGGCCTCTATCTCTCCCAACACATTGTTTCGCTGGTGCTTGCCCCACTCTCCCCTCAGAAAATGTGCACAGAGTTCCGTTGCATGTGGTGGTCGTCCCCCCCCACCCCACACACACACACTCTCACACACACACACACACACACACACACCCTTTTGTCTAATTATGACTCGATACGGTTCTGAAGTGATCACGCACTCTGGTCCATGGGCCCAGTGGCGACGCAGCGAGCTGAGCATTAATGAGAAGCAAGTGTCAGGTCCCATCCTGCTAGGTGTGTTGTGACATCCTCATCCTCATCCTCCCCCATCACAAATCTCTCGCCGAGGCCTCGTGGGCTCCTTGCAGCTTACTGCAGCTCATTGGAAACGACAGGAAATGCAAGATGACTCCCACTTACTCTTGTGCGGCATTAGTTCATGTCACCGGCTCAGTGACTGGTGTAATTCACTTGTTTCGCAACCTGCTCATGGACGCAATTTCATCTTCTGTGTCCTGTCTTTTTTTCTGAACGGTGCATGGGAGAAAAAAGAAATAAAGTTAAAAGACAGGAAGAGAGCTAAAGGTTAATCTTCCCTGATATCTGTCAAGACAATCTAATGTGTTTTTCATCAGCCAGTTGACTAGGTGTATAGATGCTATGTTTAAAAGAGGAAGCATCTCCTGAATCTCTCTCTAGGTGCTGAATGGTTTCTATGGGACCGCCTCCTTGGCTTCAGGTTGAACAGCTACTTGTCAGCGAAGGTGAGCTCCAGGGGTGCACCTGTGTAGCAGACACCTACCCTCTCCCTCTCACTGGATTTAATGATGAGGGGGATGTGTGGTGCGGTGTGGTGTGGGGTGGGGTGGTGTGGGGTGGGGTGGGGTGGTGAGAATGGGAGACCTTCCCAGAGTGTTTTTAAGGTCTTTTGGGGGAGACAGCAATCTTTCTTTTCAATCTCTGCCTCTGCTTCTCTCTCTCTCTCTCTCTCTATCTCTCTCTGACATGACGTGTAAAATAGGCCATTTTTATGTGAAATGGGAAAGTGATTGATGGCATCACTCAGTGGATGGCTTCATTATGCCTTTCACACTGTTTGGATGGACAGTTTCTCCTCTCCACTCTCTCTTTTTTTTACACCCAATTTTTCCTACTCATTTTCTCAGTGTTGCAAATTCATTATAGGCATGAAAGGAAATATATACAGTATGTAGCAGTCACAAACTTGCTCCTCCACAACATATACATAGCTCCACTTCGCAATACATAGTGTCTTTTATCTACTTTACTTTTAAACTAACATCATTGTTTGCTTCAATTGTTCACTACTATTCCTTGCTTTTGTTTATGCAAAGCACATTGAATTACCCCTGTGTTTGAAATGGGCTGCATCAATAAACTCGCCTGGCCTTGCTTTGCCTTGTTATCAGTTGTCAACAATGATTTGAGATCTTTTTAAAAGACAAAGACGGGCTTTCAGCACCAGGCTATGTTTAAGGCTAGGCTTGGCTCTGTGCATGGAATCTGAACGGAATCTGAACTATCTACCTGTCTTCTGAACAAGAGCCAAACATCACAAAACAGACTTAAGCATCAACAAGCCCTGGCAGAGATGTCCCAAGTGTCCAATACGTCCAGCAATGTTTATCCTAATTATATAGCACTGTGCTGTTTTCAAACAGCCGGAGAAAGTTCTTGTGGGTGATGCAGTATGTCATTGGCAATAAGTCCTTAAGAAGAAAACTCATGAATAAGTCATAGTGCCCATAATCTCATCCCCAGGTATAATTTAAAATGCAGATCTCATATCAAGCTCAAATGCTTTGTAGTGCAAAGCCTTATAAATAAAACAAGCCTCAAGTTATAGTCATAGACAAATGGTTAAAGAATTGTAATTTCACAACTCATAACTCTTAAGTAGACCATTTTGTACCTCCTGTAATCATTACTGCCCAAATGTATAGCTGTGGGGACAGAGGAATACTTTTTAATTGACGATAATGACTTGGAACACCACGGGAAAAAACATTCTAATTTATGTTTCGTTTGAGCGAGGACGCCTGTTCTTTGTGGTGACGGCCACTGCTGCAGAAAGAGCTGTAATATATCTCAGGGTTCCGTGGCATCTACTGAATGTCAATGAATGCAAAGCTGGGAGGACGAGGGGGAAGGCAGGGAGGGCACTGTGGATAATTACTTATCAGCTTGCCTCAGTGTCATCCCCGAGTTGGACACCGAGCCCCTGCTCTTCCCCCGGTGACACTGAACTGCAGAATGGGCCTTTTTGATCCGGAAGCTGCAGCTATTTGTGCATTTCTATAGGGACCGACACCTCAGGTGATGTCTCCACAGCTACACCCCTGCAGCCAGCCACAAGCCGAGTTTGCTACTGGCAACGGGGAAAGAAGTGCAATAGTAGGCCTACTGAGTTGATACATGGCGACATAGTGAGAACACGGATGGAATGAGTAATAATAGATGAGCAAATAAAAACAAAAACATCGAAACGTTAATCCTCAGACGTGTGCAGACGCTCATGCCTGTGTAGATATGTACCTTTTGTGCTGTGACTGAGCAAGGAGCCTGTTCCATAAATAATACAATCTCAGCAGCTGACATGTCAAGCTCTAGGAGTGTGGGCAGAGATTTGATTTAATCCCGGAGTCGGGATGTCTGTGTGTGTGACACATTCTGATCTTTGAAATGAGAATTCCTCCTCGTCAACACCTCAAACTTTCTCAGTTCCTCTCCTCTGACATCCCCGGAGACTCTGGAGAATTTGAGAAAGAATGAGACAAAAAAAAAAATGCATCTTGAATTTTTCTCCAGCTAATGTCTGACAAATTAGAGGAGAAATAGGTCACAGGCTAAAAATAAGTTCTGTGGCTGTTGGTGGTGGAGAGAATAATGGGGGTGTTAGCCGAGGAGCCGGGAAGTAATAAGTCTGCAGACGAGTTACATTGTTTTGGCTGCATCAAAAAGTGATCACTGAAACTTTCCATGCTTCAACTTCAGGAAGCATACCATTTCCCCAATTTTTATATTCGGTATCCATTTCTTCATCCATCCATTCATACTGTATGACCATCCCATATCCATCCATCTATCCATACAACCATCCATCCATCCATCCACAATCCAATATGTTTAGCCATTTACTGCTGCAGAGTTCCCTGTCACCTATTCGTTCACTTTACCTACAGTATATCATGCATCACCATGTAAGACGGAAACGATATTCCGGAACACTCCAGCCTCTCAGGATTTACTTGAGCTGAAGGAGATTGAACTCATTTACAATATGGCAGTGACTGGTGGTTAAAGGAGAGTCCCTGTAGAAGCTCCACAGGGGAAACACATTTGCTTTTTTTCTCTCTGATGATCCACCATCAAGTTGACACCTAGTTTAGGAAAACATGCTGACACCCGACGTCTTGTGAAATTTAAAAGTCTGTTTGCCGCAGTACAGCCAGCCCAGGGGCGGCTGAGATAAAATAAATTGCTTCGCTAAAATGAACTTTAAAAAAAAAAAAAAAAAAAAAAAATCAAAACATGCATTTCGCTATTACTCAGAACCCACCCAAGCCAAAATGTTTGGTCATTTCATTTTGGTTTAGTGCACAGTTGAGATAGAATTGACGTAGGTGTGGATGCATACAGTACATGTCCGTGTTTGTAGTGTGTGCGTGTGTGTGTGTGTGTGTGTGTGTGTGTGTGTGTGTGTGTGTGTGTGTGTGAGACACACTGAAATACCTGCAATGCAAGCAGTTCTCTGTTTGCTTTTCATCTCCTGTTTGCTTGCATTGACAAAATGCAACTGACAAATATGGCGTATAATGTTCTCTCAGAACTATACCTAAACATTACGGCACGTTACATTCAGAAGGCCTCATCCTACTGTAAGTGACTCACATACACTAAGACAAGCCTTCCATGTTAGGGTGACCAGACATCCCCGGTTTCAGGGGACAGTCCGTTTTTGGTTGCCTGTCCCCAGGAAAATATAGAAGTTTTTTGATGATAAAACTTGTATGTATTTTAATCAGATTGATAGTCATTTTTGGGATTATGTCCCCGGTTTTGGTCTCAGACATCAGGTCACCTTATTCCATGTGAATGATATAGTTTCCCTGGGCCTCCACCACACACCTCGGCCTCACCACAGCTGGCATCTCCCTTTAGCGCTGAGCTACAACACACACGCTGACACCAACAAGCATCCGCTGCTGTTTACCCAGTTTAACAGCAGAGCTTTGAAAGCACTTTGGAGCTGCACAGAGCTTAGGCTCAGTCCAGTCTCTCCAAGTCTATCTCGACTTTTTTTTTTTTTCCAATTAGTGTTCCACCGGCTGTATCTCAAAAGGCCGCGGCTCTCCTGGCGTGCAGGCGGTTTATATTCAATTAAAAGTGGAAGTTTGAGGAGTCCCTCCATTGATTTATCCCCTTGTCTCCCCTCCCAGACGGGGTGCACAGCCTCATGGTGTGGCAACCAGATTAGCATCAGATATTACTGATGCGACAGGCTTAAAAGGTGTCACGGAAATGGGTGACACCGCTCGTAATTAAGGATGAATGAGACTAAGCGTATGTCATTAATTTATGAGCGCTCAGTAGCAGCTGTCCGTGATTACAGGATATTTATCTATTTTCTCCACACGAAACAAAGCAGTCTAAACAGAACAACATCAACTTAGCCCCGCGTAAATGTCTATTACTCTAAACAACAATCTGAATAGACCTTCAGACCTTCAGCAGACATCAGTACCCAGAGACATCATTTCATCCCGAAACTCATTCCATTCCAATTTGTTTCTGTTTTCTGAACACCATCATCAGCTCACCTCTTGAGAGACTTTTAATGTGATGGCGGACGACAACCTTCTCTCAGACTTCCCCATCCAATGATGGCTCACCTTTAAAGTCTCCTATCACTAAGAAATCCAGCGTGACTCAGGGGTCTAATTATTTTTGCTGGGACTCAAGCGGCGAATGCACGGTGGCTGTTGGTCTGTACCAGGCTGTGACGTTAGCGCAGCTGGGAGAAGGTCGTGGAGTCAAGGTCAGAGATCTGCCGTTGGGCTCTCCAGAGGAAAGGAAAGCAGGGGAAAATGTGGAGAGGGGGGTACAAGGGGTAGGATGGGGAGACCAGTGTAATTTAATTGTTTGTGTGTGTGTGTGACGTGTGTGTGTGTGTGTGTGTGCTTGCTTCACTGTGTGCTCTGTGTGAAGCCATCAGAAAGCAGCTGTGGAGCCTGACTCTCTGCGCTAACCTCCCTCAGCTGGCCCACAGGCGACCGTTGTACTTTTGAGCGAGTGGAGTGCACGCACGTCATCATCACCCAACCACCCGCCACCAACCCATCACCAGCGCCGCCGGCAGCAGCTGCAGCAAGGCAAGCAGCGCATCCGAGGAGGCCGAGGAATCTCCCGGTTTACCCCCCACCGTCCGCGCCCCACCCCACCCCAAGACACTCGAGATTATTCTGATGCACTGGGCGTTCAATGCGACATACGTTTTCAATTACTTTCCAAAGTCAACACGCAGTCTCTGTGGGGGGAATGGCGCTCTGGCCATCGCCGCTGTCAGTTATTGCAAACAGATCGTGCTTGATTGGTGAGCTCTTCAAAACTAATTGGAGTCGTGACTTTTTTTGAGATCGGAGCCGTCCCCGTTGAATGATTAATAAAGTCCAGGTGCTGATTTTCAGAGGTGGGGGGGGGACTAAGATTCCATCATTAATGCAGATAGGAGAGGCTCTCATTCATCTTGGAATTGAGAAGGGATCAGCTTCTAAATCACCCTGGACATGCCGCGCAGTTATTGCGAATGGCCATGCCTGTTAATATCCTATCTAACTCACCGAAATGCAGAGGTGTAATGCTTGCTGGGGCAGAACATTCCCATCAGCACCCCAGTAATTGGTTACGCGGCATGGCCTTAGACTTGCAGAGTTGGATATTCGTATGCACCGTGTGGAGGAAAGCCAGATCCAAATTTGCGGCGGACAGATCCCGGTTCTCACATGGACAGGCCACTTATGGCAGAGTTAGACTTTCATTACCGACGAGGCAGGAACCTTCGGAGAATTACGACATTACAATGCTGCTCAGAAGAAGGGGGGGGGGGGGGGGGGGGGGAGAGAAAGAGTTATCTCAGAATTCATGAGCCGGTGCCGTTCTTAAGCTCATGTACTGAGTTGGATCTTTTTCTCATCTCAGTGAAGAGTGACGCATTAGCTTTTGTTTAGTGCCAGTCTGCAGGGCTGGTATCAAATATGAGCTGTCACGGTGTAAAGGGCAAAAAGTGCAACTCTGAAATCAAATGCCACTTCCTCCATTACCCCATATTGTAACGCGATTGGCAGGGACAGGGACACTTTGCCATCAGCTTCCACGTCGTACTTCACTTAAGCGTCAAGAGGGTTTGTTGTGATTTGATTGTTGAGGATTCCACATACCAAGAGAGTAATAATAAAAGCCGTTTGACTTTCACAAGCACCAGGTTGTCTTCAAAAGGTCATTGGGAACAACGAACTGGAGAACCAAAGGGGTAAAAGTCTCTTAAGCCGTGACTGGACGCTTGTTTAAAAGCAAAAGGTTATCTGTTTGTTTGTTAGAAGAGCTCAAAATGCAGTCTGTGGCGGTTGTCATCATTCTGACTCCGGATGTCAAACACTGCCAGATCAATTTCTGTCTGGTACACAATCAGGAGGAAATTTACAATGCTGCCATCTTTGACTTTGGGCTGAGCAGACTGGTAATTCATATCAAGTTTTTGGATTAACACCATGCCCCTGAACTATTGGGCAAAAAGTTGATTTATGTTGATGGGGGGAGGGAACTCCTTGTTTTCTTTTCTCGCTGTGTCTGTGGGATGGGGAAACACTATGATGTATTGGTGTGTACAGCCACTGCTTCCATCAGCTTCCTCCTGACCTATAGGAAAAGAAGAGTTATTTTATCTGCTTTCTGCTCGAAAGGTTGAGAGCTTTACTGAATGACTGATCCTTTCATACACACTATCCCACATATGCAGACACACACACACACACACACACACACACACAGAAAGACACTCACACACTTGATTCAGTTTTCTACTCCTCAAAATCCAGTGGAAAAAAAAGTTTCTTGAAGATATGAATTCAGACTCGACCAAACAATAACAAGAAGATCCCACAGGAAATCACAGACAACAAGGAGGCTGTCCTTATCACCCTGTCAGTGTAAACAAAACCCATGGAAGTAACACAAGACAAATTGACCGCAGCTACTCTGACACAAGGGGACAAGGCCTGACTCCAAGGTTTAAGGAGCATCTTTATTGACAGAGACAGCTTGATCGACGGGTGTTTTCCAAGGTGCTAATCCATAATGATGTTAGCAAGAGGCTCAGAGTAGCAGGAAAACCACTGTTGTGAAGAACCAGCCCGTGCTTCATGAATCATTTTGAGGAACTGCACCCTTTAGCTACAGGCCACTGGTCTCAATTTGGAGAACAATCTGGGTGTCTCGCAAAGTAAACAACACAATTGCACTAATGCTGTTAACTTATCTGGGTCACCATCAAGCGATGTGGTTTGGTGTCATGAATTAGCTACATGTCAGTTTCCAACAAGAAATCCAAATTGCTCTAGCTTTTTATGGCCAACAATTTGGCCAACAGTTCATGTCCTGATGGCTAATATAGCTAATGAAGGCGCCCCGTATGCATGATGTAAGAATTGTTGTAATAGTCTGGATGTAATTGCCTGAGATGGTGATTTACGTAAACACCCTTATGGTACACTGCATTTCCTTCCACCAGCAGTGCAGAAGGAGGGGTGTTTCCCAGCAGGATGGAGCCCTTGTCTGCAATTTATGCACTCCCACCAAACAGCTCACCTGCCAGTGTGCCAAAATGATTCATGTGTCATACGGGCTGCTCAGAATGACATCTCAAACAGGGCTTTCCACCCCCATCGGCGGGGTGTATTTTGATTGACTTCCTACCTCCTACATCATTTTACCAATGGACTCAATGTCATTATGTTTACTGCATAAGGCTGACAAGAGAAGGTAGATTCCCACTGAAGATTTTTCCTTTGTCAATTTAAAATATAATATCTGATGTCTAGCAAACCATGATTTTTAAAACATGTACATTGTGTATCACACTAGAGCATTGTTTTTACAAATGTTTTTATTTAGAAAGAAACACATTATGCTGTATATCATGAGATAGCTAGGCCTATGTCATCCATGACTGGAGATATGATCGATATATGTTTTCATCGGGGACCGGCGTTTGTCTGTTTGTCTGTCTGTCTGTCTGTCTGTCTGTCTGTCTGTCTGTCTGTCTCTCTGTCTCTCTGTCTATCTGTCTCTCTGTCTGTCTGTCAGCAAGATAACTCAAAAAGTAATGGATGTATTTCAGCGAATGTCAGGCATGACCCAAAGAAGAAACGATTAAATTGTGGGAGTGATCCGTAATTCCGTAGGGATTCCGGAGCCGTTTATGTGTTTCGCTAAGTGGTGTAAGGGCATGGTATGGCCACGTGGTGGCAATCTGAATAGTTTAGGTTCAATTGTACAGTATGACAGTCTAGGAAAAACAATACAAGCTTTTATAGTTGATTGATTGATTGATTGATTGATTGATTGGTTGATTGACTGATTGATTGATTGATTGATTGATTGATTAATTGATGTGACATAAAGCCTTCTCTGTGCATCCTGAGATATGCTTCTAGGGAACAAATTGTGTCCTTTGTGAGAGAGCCCATCATCCTGTCGCTGGACTGCAGTCCCTCTCAGGGCTTTTCATCTCTCTCTGTTATCTGCCTGGAGCACTCCTTCCCTGCCCACCCCTGCCCAGCAGATAAAAGTCACCCCCAGACCCGAATAGCCAGATCTCTGGGAGGAGTGCTGGCATAGCTGGGAGAGCTGTTCTGATGGCGGAGTCAGTGGTAGAGTCTGCAGACTCACATTAAAGGCAAGAATGCCCCACCAACTGTAATGTGCGAGATGATTGATTGAGGCGATGGCATCAAGCCAGCGACTCTGACCCGCGGTGAGGCAGAGTGAGATTAAAATGCAATTAAAATGTCTGGCCATGTGAGAAATCGATCGAATCGTTTATTAGCCAGACTTAAAAATGAAATCCCTTTTACCCTATGTGTGGTTTGCGGTCTTTCAGAGATGCGAAGATGCGAGTCATTTCTCAGCAATCAGCCCAGTAGCAGTGCCTCAGGTCAGGACAGGTTGCTGAACTGTGCTATTAAACTTGAGATGAGCCTCAAAGCGGTAAGCAGTAAGTCTACATTTTTCAATGACCAGAGGCAGCCTGAGATCGATCCTTATGGCTGATTCATTCATTGTGTGACTGGGTTGGGTTTATCATTTTTGTATTTTTCTTTTCTTTATATTTTCACTTTGGTTTCTGTTCACAGTGTGACAAGAGACAGGTTACGCATTCACTTGGAGTCTCACGATGATACACTTTGCTGTATTATGGCTGTACAGTATATTTGCCATTCACACCGAATGGCTATGGAGCGCTTTATGTATTCACACAGAGAATATCAGATTTTATTATCCTCCCTGTCGTTTCAGCGATGGAGTGATGGCTGGCAGCCTGGGCAACAGTGGCCCGCTGCCTCTTGTTCCACTGACCGATGTGGCGGCCACATGCCATCTTTCACTGACATGCATTCAGGGCACCTCTGGCATCAGTAACTCATGCTGGAAAAAGGGAATATCAGTCTCCTGGTTCTAATCTGCCGTCCAGAACCGTGCGGCTCGCTCAATCATCCCCTGGCTCGCAGGGCCAAATTAGCCACTCGATCACTGTCAATAACATCCAGTCACATTTGGAATCGTTGACGCATATTCCTGAACCACAGGTGGCATGTTCGCAGGGAAGGGGGGTGGGGGGGATGAAAGTAACGTGAGATAATGGAGGGGATTTGTTTACGGCGCACCTGTTTCTAGTTTCTGACAGAGAGGGGATTTTGGCGAGGGAGCTTTGTGAGTGGCGTTGCTGTCGCTTAGCTCGCGAGCGAAGAAGTGATTTTTCCTCTGTGTGCACGGCACTTGGGGCCCTCCCGAAAAAAAGTTTTCACTTGTGTTGCCAGGGAACCTGGAGTAGTTTGCGCGGCGCTGCGCGCTACTTTACATAAACCGCAGCAGGATGCCGTCTGTCAGCTCGCCGGAGTCTCGTTGCGGCCCGCGCTCGGCTGAGAAGTTGTACCAAATTGATTACGGAGCGCGAGCGGCCACATAACCTACATGCGGGGCGGCCCGAGATAAAGCTCGCCGCTGTTTTTGCTCCGTCTCCTATCCTATACCGCCACCGCTGATGAACCACCATAATTAGTCAACTCTAATTCACCACACACACATGCAACACACACAGAGATACACACACACACACAGATACACAAATATATAATATATATATATATATATATATATGCCTCTATGGCAGAGAAAAAGACTATTCTGCAGAATATGAAACTTTTTTTAACGAAACCTATTCCCGGATCCTAAGTGATCTGTCCTTCCAACTCTGAGATTAAGTTGAGCAGCTGGAGGATTGAGCAGCACAAGTGTATTGTAGTGTGTGTGTGTGTGTGTGTGCGTGTGTGTGTGTGTGTCCAAAACGGAGTGAGATGAGGAGATGAATGTTTTCAGGCTGACCTGGCAGATGAAAGGTCTGATGCCGTTATCAGATACTGCAGTGGGTAACTCCTGGGAGGCCCAGGGAGATGAGATTCATCTTGTAAGATCATGACACACCCAGTGACTTTTTTTTAAGGTGACGTGAATGGGCCACCATCCCCTGGGTGCAGATGGGAAAATGGAACACACGTCATGTCAGAATCAAAGTGGGGGAAATAGCAGGGGTGTCAAAGGGGAAATTGGAACTTTGTTGTTTGAGTTCCATAAATAGCCAGGAGCGAGAGAGAGCATGATAGCACTGTGCATTAATATGCATTTGTATGATCTCGAAAATATTCAAAAAAGAAAAAAATAACAAAAACAAAAGGCATGGATGTCGAATTTCACCCTCAAATACATTGAGGCAGATTTAAATAAACTGAATAGACTTGGAGCAATATGTGTATAAACTGAAGACACTGTCTGATATAACATTTATTTGTATGAAATACAGGTACCATACCACAGAAAGACACACAATTTTGTGCACTCAAGAAACGTTTACAGGGTGAGACAAAAAATGTGACTCCTTTTCCTCCGTCAGAGACTTGAACCCTGAACAAGTTCATTGATTACAATGTTATGTCACTCGCAAAGAGTAAATTAAACAGTGAATGTTTGACTGGATCAAAGTTCTTGAAATGCTTTTGTTGTAAACACTGATTAGAGAATTGATAAAAAGCAAAATGTATAAGGCAAAACATTATGTCAAAGAACAACATGCCTTTGATTTTGTTTTTTAAACAAAGACTGTATTGCCATAAATTATCTAATAGGGTATCATAGAAATAAATAAATAGTAAAAATAAAGTTCATATTTGTCTTATTTCATATTTAGATATTTAAAATTCATTTAAGATATACATGATAATGGCACAATGAGTAATGTTTGGTGTGCTATGAGGTTTTAAAGTGCAATAATAAAATAAACATTCCTATTTTTTCTAATTGTTTATGTGCAAATGCATGGATCTTTCAACAACACTATTTGAAACAGTTATATTATAACACTGTTCAAGTTTTCACACAATTATTTATACGCTTACTGGAAAAAATCACAACTCCACCACTTCTGTATACCATATTGCTTCAGAGCAGTCAAAAGACTGCCAAACAATGGGAGTTCTTAGGCAGAAATCAATGTTGATACAGCTGCAGTAGAACTTCGTCAATAAAGTAATATACCAGCACTCAGACTCATTTTGACGAGTGCACAGTAAACAAGTACTTTTCTTATTGTCTTCGGATTTTGTTGAAGCTTTGGTTGAGATTGGAACACATCGACAGGAATATGCCTTTATCCTCTACACATCTGAAGTAGGCTATTTCAGCACATGGTAATGTTGGGCGATGCCCCCACCTGCACACCCAGAGATCCCCTGTCAGATCGCGTCAGATCGCATCAGATGTTTCGGTAATTTGCTCTGATATCGTGATGCATATCATATATGAGACCCTGGAGACATTTAGATCAATGTGCAAAAGGATTTAGCAGTGTCTTGATGTGGCAGAGTGTAAACAATGAACTGAACCGAGACGAGCCGGAGGCGGGATTAAGGTATGATCTCGTCCTCCACGCATACATTTCTGTCATATAAAACGGGCAGATGTTTAACGAGCTGATGAGACCTGAACCTGGAGACTCACACACAGTCGCCTTTGCTCGGCTGTGACGAAAAAATATCCAAATCAGATGAATTATTCAAATATCTCCGATAATGTGCTGAATATATTTCAAATTAAGGGGAATAAGCCACCCCGCCTCATGTTAACGAGCCCCCTAAAACAACCCTCACATTCAGCCGATGATAAGGCATAACATTTATGGAGAACCTATCCTGGGATTCTCTGAAATGGCCTCTGCCCGATGCGTGGTAATGGATATTTGGCGTGGGGCCAATAAATGCAAATTATTATTCATTGTGCATGCATTTAGACTAACTTTTACAATTATTAGAAATTCAGACCCATTTGAGTGCTCCGCATGTGCATAGTCTGTCCTAGATGTAATTATTCTGTCCTTCCATTACGTCCTCACTGTACTTGTCTGAGCATGTTGCTAAGTGTCTGCTGACTGTTCTACCGTTCTGATGATGACAATCATTCTTCTCAGTGGTTTGGAATCGCTCCTTTGGCAGTGAGATGTCATGGGGGTGCTCAGTGCAACAGGAAGTCCACAGTACCTCATTACGTCACTACAAATAACTACACAACATGAGCATGTCCTAAACAGCCCTTTTTGTTCATGCAGGTGGTTTGATATCTACTACATCATACATATCTCAGTTCTCTTTTTTTTTAAAGTTGCAACACAGGTGCTAAGCTAATTGCCTCTTTGTGAGAATACCCGCCGACCCACATTGAATTGGTCACAGTTTTTCATAGTTAGTTTACATAATTTCAACATCTTTGTTGGGAAACGCTGGCAAAAATGACACAAACATTACCACAGAGGGCTTGTGTGTGTGAACTTTGTTTTCCAAAATAAAATGACTACTGGAAAGGTTTTATGCCTAGATGCCCAGTGTGTTACTTACTAAGAATTGCTGCTGAAAACAAGGTCCAAAACCTGCCATGTTGCAAGCCCTCCAGGGTACCGTTTGGGTATTCTGCTTAAGCTTTTATGTCTACAAAATGCTTTAAAATGACGGCACATCCATGCACTTCATGCACTGAGTGGGAGGATCTCCTGTTGGGGTCCCATGCATCCTCTGCCTTCTCCAGTCCAAAGAAAGCAGAGAAGAGGAGTTAGGGGTCTGAAGCACTCCTCCAATTCCATCCACTGTGACCTAGGGTGCACAACATTGTTGTTTTTTTTCCTCATTTTATCGCATTATTTGTCTTTAGTCGTTGTTTTTTTTATTACTTTTTTTGCTGTTTCTTTCAGTCAGGTAGGTGTGATATCGTCAAAGCGCGACGGATCACTCCCATTGGTCCATTGTTTTTACTTCATGCCACTGCGCAGGACCTGATTGGCTGCGATGAGCATGACGCTGATGATAAAAGCGATGGCAAACGCACAGATCAGGCTCTTCCTCACGCATGTCTGCTTGACCTGCTGCGTGGGACTCTCAGCTGCAACAAGAGAAAGAGAGAGAGGGAGAGAGAGAGTTACAGAAAGAGAGAGAGAGAAAGAGAGAGAGAGAGGGGAGAGAATATGTGGCGTAATCAAGAACAAAATGATGTTTCGGGTCCCTGATCTAGTGAACCAGATCTCATTAAACGTGCTGCACGGCACGCGTCTGGTGATGGTGCCTAGCGCTGCCATTTTGTCACCACTGCCGCGTACACATCCCATCACGCACAACAGGTACAAACAGCTGAACAACATAATTATGATGGAGAACAACCCACAATACTTTTTTTCAACTCTTTCTCTCCAAAGCAACAACCGTCTCATACCATCTCCCGTAATCATAGCACCAAATCTGACTCTCAGCCAACATATATGAAAATATATGGATGACGTGCAGTAAATAGATGCGTTCCCTTACTGTCTATATCCACCTGGCAGTCCTCTGGGTTCTCGATGTGACTCTCCTCGGTCATGATGATGTTCTCGATGTCTTTCATGGACAGGTGATCACAGAAGGTATCGTACAGAAGTCTCTTCAGCTCTTCGACCGTGAGCTTCTGCATGTCGCACTGAATATGAAAAAAGGGCCTGGGTGTTTATACATTTCATCACCGAAGCTATTTACTCTCCTTATGACCCCCAAGCTCACATATAACATTTTATTTCATTCCATGGTGACGTGTCTCATGGCCTGAAAAAGCATTTATTTTATCTTAGAACACATGCAGACTAAATGTAGGCCTTTTCTACCTCTGACTGTTCATGCATGCACACCATTAATCTGCTGCAGTGTACCTGAATCACCCAAACTTTAATTTAAAGTCACTTTGCAGTTTGTATGCATTAGCTGTAGTTCACCACTACTTTATATATTCTGCTTGTACTGCAGTATCAGGATGTGCCAGCATTCATTCGTCAAGAATAATACACCTAAATTGAATTTCACATTTACTCTTGAAACCCTTCCGGAATGGTTTTCCGCGAAAAGGATGGATATCTTTCACAATTTGTACGTCTGATGCATGTCATTGACCCGCTGACTCAGTCCAGGCGCTGACAAACAATTGGACGTGATTAGACTGAACAGCGCATTACAAGACAAGGTGAACTGCAATGGCTTCCCTATATTTCCCTTGTTGTGCCAGGACCTTGCCGTGAACCAGCTATGCAAAACGCCACCCATGCCAGGTGTATGGAATTGAGTGATTATGCTTGGTTGCTTCTGTTGTTGCTGTTGTTGTCGTTGTTGTTGTTGATGATGTTGTTTCCTCTTTCTGGGAGGGACCAACGTTCCCATGCATAATTTAGTTGGCAATCTACGTGGGCACGTGTGGTGTCTGTCCTTGTCAGTGATAATGAGAGCAAGCTGATAATAATTACCTTCCAGAAGACAGAGTCGAAGTCTGTCCCATTAAACTTGTCTGGCATCCCAGCCGCTGTCAGCTTGGGACCAAGGAGGGTGACGAATTCTTCAAAGTCTACCTGGCCGTCCCCTATGAGAGAGAGCGACCCGGAGGGGGGAAGAGAGAAGAAAAAGAGAGAGAGACATAGAAGGGGGAGGAGAGGAAGAGAGGAGGATGAGGAGGAGGTGCAGAATGCAGAACAACAACAACAAAAAGCGATTCACTTCTGCAAGTTCCAGATATTGCAAGTACATGGTTTAATGACAAACCTGGGTGAGTTAACTCAGAGTAAGTGGTAAACCTCCTAGTAGAATAGCTGTAAACGTGTTGCCGAAACGTGTCGGAGTGCATTTTTTATCATGTGTTGCCAAGTAGAATAAAGACATTTTAAACTTTCTACTAGATGAGTGCCTTGGTATCTTTCCATTTTTTTGATAGCTGTAGGGTTTTATTCTCCTAACAAAACAATGTCATTGGACTCTTGTTGTAGGTGGTTTACCACTTACACTGAGTTAACTTACCCAGGCTTGTCACTAAACCACGTACTTGAAATACCCCCCAGATATCTGCCGCTGCCTCCCCCGTTCCCGTTCCCGTTCCCCGTCCCCCCGACTAACCCCTGGCCCAAGGCACCACTCACCGTCCATGTCGAGTCTCTGGATAATGACCTCCAGTTCCACCTCGTTGGGCATGTAGCCCAGAGAGCGCATGGCCATGCCCAGCTCCTGCTTGGAGATGAAGCCATTCCCGTCACGATCGAACACCTTGAAGGCCTCTCGGATCTCTGCGCGGGGAGAGAGCGGTCAAAGTTCAGGAACACATGGAATAATTCGCGGAATCCATGAATATTGCATCAGTACATTTCAGACTCATTCTGTCAGCTCGGATAACTGACAAGCAACACTAGTAAATGGGTTGATTGACAATTTGATTTTGGAGGGAGATGTTGGACTGGAAAATGTGGGATGTACGCGCACACACACACACACACACACACACACATGCACACACACACAAACTGACACATTGCCTTGCCACAAGGATCCGCGACTCATTGTTTCTGCCTATCTTTTGTCTGACACATTTCTGTGCCGAGCAAGAGTGAGTGGGAAAAAAACCTCAATCTGAATGGCTGATTGCATTCAAAAAATGAGCTCTGTTGCAACAATATCCTCTAGTATTTGAAAGCATGCGAAAACACTCTTTGCTTTTGGATGACTGGCTGGCCTCATTGATAGGCATTGTAGATCATCATTCCGTCATTGGCAATTTTCCACCTGTCAAAGTCTTAATGTCAAACACCTAATTATGAAATATGTGGCATGCGGGAAAAAGTAGCCAGCTATAAATCTCACAACATGTCTACTGTACTGTACACTTCCCTGGAATGAACCGCAGTCTCGACAAGCATACACTGCAGACTCCACACAATGCATTCATTGACTTTCCAATCCTATCCTATCCATCCATCCATACACAGACTGGCAATGCGGTGCATAGATTAATATGTAGATTGCTTTGTAGGGTATCCTACAAAAATGGGCAAAGAGTGAAAGGGGGATGAAAAAAAAAGTAAATTGAACAGATGCGCTTCCCGATAAGCAGACGCAGTATGACCGCGTTCACACTTCACGTAATTGAAAAAGGAAGATCAACCTCGCGGCATCTGCTGACAAGTTTTGCAGGCTCACTTCACGGGCAGCATCGTCCTGCTGTGGTCGCCCGTGAATCCGCCATGATCCCCCATGCAAGACACGCGTCTCACTCGGCCAGAGTGATTCGGCGGGCGCATCGTCGCTAACTTCGCTTCTGCCGCACGCAACACAAACGTAAATAACGACACCGTTTCAGCGCTGCGGATGTGCCATTGCACGTCATGGAAAACCAACAGCAGGGGCACAGCAGCAGAGAAAAGACTGGTCAGTATATGTAAGCCACAAAGCATTCTCTTTTTTTTTGGTATCTGACATGCCATTTACAAAGTCCTGGCTGCCAGGAAGCTTAGTGTGGCTAAGCGCCTTCTCCAGCGGCCCCAGCATTGATCATCTCTCCCGTGGCTGCCAGAGATACTGAGGGCCTCCAGATACCGATTTCTCTTCACCAGCTGGGCTCCCTTTTGTTTATACAATAACAGCGCCCCCCTATCTGCCGCAGCGCAACCTCCATCTGTCTGCTCCACAAAGCAGCTTTCGCATCAAAAAAAGAACCCTTCTCCCTCGCTCCAGGAAGGAAAGGTGTTTGAAAAAAAGAGAAAAAAAGAGAGAGTGACGGAGGATTTTTTTTATCTCTGTTAAATGAAGTGAAGAGGAAACTTTTAATTTTGATATCTTTTTTTCTTTCAGAAATGTCCTATGCAATGACATGCAGGCCTGAGTACTGATGCGTTACCTAGGAGACAATGGTATAAAAAAGAAAAAAGAAAAAAAATCTCAGCGAATCAGTCTGGCCATTACCTAACAATGATTAGGTTATTCTCCCACTAGGTCTAATCTACAAAGACACCAACGTCTTCGTCAAGTCTCTAACTCAACTTTGAACATAACCCCTCTTTAGATAAAGCACGTCAGTCTGCACAACAGGCCTGAAATCCTCCAGGGGAAAAATACTACAAAGTCTTTCAAAGATAAAGGTGTAGATGCAAACCAAATGAACTTCACTTCCTCCTCTTCAAAGGAGCCCCTTTAATCCACTTCCAAGTACTCCATAAATCCCTTTGAGACCACATGGTCGGGTAACGTTTTAAAAACCTACCTCCTGATATGCCATTTAAGTCATTTATCTCTCATTCAACAGATACATTCTTCCCGTGGCAGTGTTCTGTGCTGCTTTTAGACCAGACTCCAACGTGTCTATTCAGCGACCATCTTCAGCGATCAAAATAGCAACCCATGCCATAAAATCAGCCACCTCCATGTTTTCAGAATTAGCGCATTACTGAAACTATTTTCGACACTAAAGCGCGAAATAAAAGGGGGCACCCTCATTAGCAAAGACATAGACGATGTCTGGGGCTTCGAGACCGGAGAATTGACGTTAACAGATATTAAATGGCTCTCGATTGATTTATGCGTGTGTCTCTGTGCCATTGTTCACATTCTCTCATCCAGACTCGGTTGCCACTCTGTGGGAGCGGTTCCCCATCGTGGGCCCGGACAAACCCCCAAAGCTAAAAACAGTCATATTTCAGACAGTGACATTTTCTTTGATATCTAAAGGTGCAGTTGAACTTCAAACACAGCCTCCTTTACTAGTCCCCACGAGGGGCGATGGAGGATGAAACAGAGTTTAGATGTTGGGCTTCAGAACGCTGCACGTCAGGTTAAGGCTCGATCACAGACCGCTCGAAGCAATCATGCTCTAAGCCTGTGGAATACAGATAGAGGCTCCCTGCGTTAAATCATGAGTGATAGATCCCTGGAAAAGATTAGGTGGATTGAGGTGGAAAAGATTGGAAAAATCTGTCGAAATGTAAAAAAAAAAAGAAGAAAAACACCCACCACACACAGACAAAAATCGTATAGGAAAACATGTAACCAACAGTAACTAACCTGCTTATACCAATATGCCATTTCCCAGCTAAACATTCACATCTAAATATAGATGCAAGGTTGTTCCTGCACGTGATCTTTTTCTTATTACTCACTCTGGGAGATGCTCCAAGTGTAGAGAAGGTGGGCATGACCCTCCCCAAAGCCTCGCTTAGTCTCTCTCTCTCTCTCTCACACACACACACACACACACTCTCTCTCTCTCACTCACACACACACACACACACACACACACACACACACACACTCATAGATCTGT